>NC_069500.1:979478411-979570911 GCF_027579735.1 Bombina bombina | reverse complement strand
AACCGTTCAACCTCAATTCATTACCAGGCGACCATAAGGGACATGCTTAAGAGACCTATCTTCAAAAAATAAAAATTCAATCTCAAGAAACCTTTCACTACCCTTGTTGCCTTCGAGTGGTATGCATCGTGCTGCCGTTCTGTCATTCATGTGGGGACCCAGAGATACAGTTCACAAATTGAGAAACTGCTATAAATCATTAGCTACCGGTGTAGAACACTGTCTTGGAACTGTACTCATCTTCTTTCTGTTATTTTAAGCGTTTATGCTCATTTACTTTCATATAATTTGTTAATGTTTTCTTCACAACATGTTTAGTAGTATGGCATGTGTTGTTTTAGAGGCTACCCTATTATTATTATTTTACAATGTTCAATGCTAAATCACTGTACTAGTGCCCCCGTCAAACTATGTGACTGTTTTCTTAGAGCCTGACATGTGGAATCGAAATGTGCTGTTTTATTATTCAACGTTGGTTGCTCATTTTGTTTTGTTTCATATAGTGTTGCTCTGCAGTTGCTGAGAAGTGGAACTTTGAGTTGAATGCTGGTAGGATTCTACTATATGTTCTCAGCAGCCCATACCATAAGGTTCATAGCTTTGATATCATATATCACTGAGACAGAATAACTGCTCTTATATCCGCCAGGTAAAAGATGTTTTGAAGCTGTTAAAATGTGGGACTACCTGTTTAATGTTGAAGCAACAAACCCTAGGTATCTACACTGTGCACTATATGTCAGGTCACATTTGATACATTCTAAATTTGGGAGCCTACTATGGGCATACTAATTGTGTACCCTGTTTTTTGCTAAATAGATAAAGTAATCTATATATCTAATATTTGTTCATTTGGAGGTGAGCCTTACATTCCATTATATTTAAAAAAAATGATATACTATAGTAACATATTTAGAGGTGTTACTGTTGTTTAATCTTTAACTATTATTCCATAGTATTATGTATATATGATAACTATGAGGTGCTCCTTAGTTTCAGTATACTCAATCAATTACTAGATGGAACTAGGTTAGTTAATCCAGAAAACTATTGCTATTAGAGAATCTATTCTTTATTTTATAAGAGGTCCATGTAACCACGAGTCCCCTTCCTGACTTTAACTGTGTATGCAACCCTAGTATCTTTGTCTTTTTAGCTCCTTAAATACTGCTGTCCCCTGGAAACTAAGTATTTTTTATACATATTATAGTCGTGGTATTGGGTACTCTATTATTAGTCTTTGGTACTTTATGAGTGAGGGCATGCCATTAGAGCTTCCATTAAGTGAGCGAAGTAACTTCCCCATTATATGTCTAGAAGTGTGATGGTCTTGGGATATCCCTCTCATTTATTTGTGTTGTGGAGGGTGTGGGCCCTCTTGCCAATGGCCGGGGCGGCGTGGGTCTATGTCCTTCTTCAATCACGAGCAGACTGTAATATAACCCTGTCCATCCTTTCTTTTTTGTTTAGTTGGGGAAATAGAATTTAAAGGTAAAACTTTTAATATTATTGTGTTGCCTCCCCCTTACACTTCTATAACTAATAATTGTATATTCCTAATTTACCATAGGGCTTCCAAAATCTGACAAGAGGCCCAGAGGAGTACAGCATCCTCCAGTAAATCCCTTATAGTAAACCATTTTAATTTTTTGTCGTAGTACCTGTCACTCATCTCATTCAGACCCCCCCCCCCCCCATACATAATGAACCTCCTAGTTTAGGAGGGCTACATCAGCGGCTTCTCTTGCAAATCATCAAATAGGAATACAAGGTATGCCATTTTTTAACGGGTACCTTGCATTCAGCTTCAGTGAACGGCGTTGATCGTATGAAGACAGAGGACACTACGCACAGGATGTCATCGCCGGGACCTGGATAGCTCTGCGCCACCGGGATGAAGATAGAAGATGCCCCGTGATAGATAAAGACTTCTTGCCGCCTGGATGAAGACTTCTCACCGCATGAATGGAGATGGATGTCCGGACTTCAGGAACCGTGAGTAGATATTCTGGGGTTAGCGTTAGTTTTTATGGGGTTTTTTTGGGGTGTTTTTTTTTTTAGATGAGGGTTTTGGGCTTGTAAAGGAGCTGAATGCCCTTTTAAAGGCAGTAAAAGAGCTGAATGCCCTTTTAAGGGCAATGCCCATACAAATGCCCCTTTAGGGGCAATGGGTAGCTTAGGTTTTGTTTAGACTTAGTTTTTTATTTTGGGGGTTGGTAGGGTGGGGGGGGTTTACTGTTGGGGGGACTTTGTATTTTTTTTTTCTAGGTAAAAGAGCTGATTGCTTCAGGGCAATGCCCTACAAAAGGCCCTTTTAAGGGCTATTGGTAGTTTATTGTAGGTTAGGGGGTGTTTTTATTTTGTGGGGGCTTTTTTATTTTTATAGGGCTATTAGATTAGGTGTAATTGTTTTTACTTTTGATCATTTTGTTTATTATTTTTTGTAATCTTAGAGTTTTTTATTTTTTGTAATTTAGTGTTTATTATTTTTTGTAATGTTAGATTTTTAGTATTTAGTATTAGGTTTATTTAAATTTGTATTTTAGGTTTTATAATTGGTATTTTTTTTTTAAATTTATTAATATAGTAATGTTAGGTTAATTTATAGTTTAATGTTAGTTTTTTATTTCACAGGTAAGTTTTTATTTATTTTAAAGTGAAAGTAAATCCTAGCTTTTTACAAACGCTAGGATTTAGTATTGAAACAAATAAAGGGGACTTTCGTTCATGAAGTATAAGGTACTTTATGTAGAAAGCTCCTTTATTTGATTCAATTGATTGCCATGTTTACCTTGTACAGAACCCACGGCAAAAAAAAATTTGGCTTAGAGGTGACGTTTTCACCTTTTAGCCAAAAGCCGTACGGTAAATCCGGCTCCCATGGGCAGATTAGGGATTAATAACTTTTATTAATGTCAGTGATGTCAGGGGGGCCAGCGGATTAGGGGTTAATAACTTTTATTAGTGTAGGCGATGTCAGGGAGTGGCGGATTAGGGGTTAATCACTTTTATTAGTGTCAGCGATATCGGGGACCGGCGGATTAGGGGTGTTTATACTAGGGGTTTATGTTAGGGTGTTAGGTTTAAACGTAACTTTCATTTTCCCATAGACATTAATGGGGTTGCGTAACAGCGACTTGACATTCCGCAATCACTGGTGTTAGTTTTCTTCTAACACTCTCACCCCATTGATGACTATGGGGGAAAGCGTGCACGAGCACGTAAACTCAGCCCTTGGCTTTTGTGCAGTATGGAGCTTAACGCACCATAACACAGCACAAGGAGGTTTTTCAGTAACTCGTAATAGCAGCGCTGTGGAAAGTGCGGGATTGCTCATTTTATTGCATTCCTTACGCACCCCGTATAGCGCAAAACTCATAATCTAGTGAGTGTGAATGTCTTTTACTGTGGAATGTGAAATATTCACAGTAAAACACATTATTAAATATTATTATATATATAACTGTATTTGAAGAACATTGGAATGTGAAATACTTATATTAAATACAATATTCTTATATATATATATATATATATATATATATATATATATATGTATATAGATTATATTTTTCCATTAAAATGTATATATATATATATATATAGATTTAATAATACAAATTATTATTATTATTATGTTTAATGCCCTGTACGTTTTTCACATACAGGAGAATCTTATTTTTAATTAATAAAAATATATATATATATATATATATATATATATATATATATATACAGGGAGTGCAGAATTATTAGGCAAGTTGTATTTTTGAGGATTAATTTTATTATTGAACAACAACCATGTTCTCAATGAACCCAAAAAACTAATTAATATCAAAGATTAATAGTTTTGGAAGTAGTTTTTAAGTTTGTCTTTAGTTATAGCTATTTTAGGGGGATATCTGTGTGTGCAGGTGACTATTACTGTGCATAATTATTAGGCAACTTAACAAAAAACAAATATATACCCATTTCAATTATTTATTTTTACCAGTGAAACCAATATAACATCTCAACATTCACAAATATACATTTCTGACATTCAAAAACAAAACAAAAACAAATCAGTGACCAATATAGCCACCTTTCTTTGCAAGGACACTCAAAAGCCTGCCATCCATGGATTCTGTCAGTGTTTTGATCTGTTCACCATCAACATTGCGTGCAGCAGCAACCACAGCCTCACAGACACTGTTCAGAGAGGTGTACAGTTTTCCCTCCTTGTAAATCTCACATTTGATGATGGACCACAGGTTCTCAATGGGGTTCAGATCAGGTGAACAAGGAGGCCATGTCATTAGATTTTCTTCTTTTATACCCTTTCTTGCCAGCCACGCTGTGGAGTACTTGGACGCGTGTGATGGAGCATTGTCCTGCATGAAAATCATGTTTTTCTTGAAGGATGCAGACTTCTTCCTGTACCACTGCTTGAAGAAGGTGTCTTCCAGAAACTGGCAGTAGGACTGGGAGTTGAGCTTGACTCCATCCTCAACCCGAAAAGGCCCCACAAGCTCATCTTTGATGATACCAGCCCAAACCAGTACTCCACCTCCACCTTGCTGGCGTCTGAGTCGGACTGGAGCTCTCTGCCCTTTACCAATCCAGCCACGGGCCCATCCATCTGGCCCATCAAGACTCACTCTCATTTCATCAGTCCATAAAACCTTAGAAAAATCAGTCTTGAGATATTTCTTGGCCCAGTCTTGATGTTTCAGCTTGTGTGTCTTGTTCAGTGGTGGTCGTCTTTCAGCCTTTCTTACCTTGGCCATGTCTCTGAGTATTGCACACCTTGTGCTTTTAAGCACTCCAGTGATGTTGCAGCTCTGAAATATGGCCAAACTGGTGGCAAGTGGCATCTTGGCAGCTGCACTCTTGACTTTTCTCAGTTCATGGGCAGTTATTTTGCGCCTTGGTTTTTCCACACGCTTCTTGACTATTTTGAATGAAACACTTGATTGTTCGATGGTCACGCTTCAGAAGCTTTGCAATTTTAAGAGTGCTGCATCCCTCTGCAAGATATCTCACTATTTTTTACTTTTCTGAGCCTGTCAAGTCCTTCTTTTGACCCATTTTGCCAAAGGAAAGGAAGTTGCCTAATAATTATGCACACCTGATATAGGGTGTTGATGTCATTAGACCACACCCCTTCTCATTACAGAGATGCACATCACCTAATATGCTTAATTGGTAGTAGGCTTTCAAGCCTATACAGCTTGGAGTAAGACAACATGCATAAAGAGGATGATGTGGTCAAAATACTAATTTGCATAATAATTCTGCACTCCCTGTATGTATATATATATATATATATATATATATATATATATATATTGGTTCAAAGAGAGCACTCTCACTTCCAAAATTTAAAGTGTCCCACAGAAACGTCACGCTTGATTTATTAAATATTTACTAAAAAGACCAGAGAGTGCTTTCTTCCATTTATATATATATATATTCCTGTAGATAAATATGTATAGATATATTTTACATTAAACGTATCAAATATATGTAGTAATATATATATAATACAAATTTAATTTTTTCAACGTGAAGATCATAGAATGTTAAATATACGTAGCGGCTTTGGGTTTCATGCTTTAAGTCTAACGCAGTGTCCAGGTAATGCACATGCAGAATTAGTTATTTTAAGGCACATTATAGAATGCTAAAAAAAAAATTTTTAAATAATAATAATCAAAAAATATTATAGGTGTTTTAAAAATTCTAAATAATCCATAGAACATATATATATCCTATTTTTGACAACAAAGGATCTGATTGGTGCAGTAGGGGTGTGTGGCTCTACACTAACGCACAATTGGAAAGTGATGAACTACGGGTTGGGAACGCTGTTATTACACATTATTGCAGGTATTTGCATACAGTGACAGGCGATCACTTTGTGTTAAGTTAGATGGGCCACCCCGTTATGTGATCGGCGGTGATGATGATCTTTATATGTTTATTTGTTCACATATAATCACAGTAGTCTTGATAAAGCACATTGAGGGATTATACCGGATTAGGACACATAGAGGTGTATGGTTGGCATATATTATGATCTTGATAACAGATTAGTAATATTTATTTACTTATCGTGACACTGACAGTCACTGGCATTAGGGAGGTGATGCTGATAGAGTTATGACTCATCAGACAACTCGTTAGACAGCTTGTTTGATTGGTTGATCCGGCAGTGTATATTTGTTTTAATAAACACCATTGGTTATTTTTGTTTTGTATCTTAAGCCACACGAGCCTTATACTATATTATTATTTTACACCCATGGACGTTTTTATAAGGTAGTTTATCAATTGCTGACCAAGGAGGTTGCCCTTTTCACACATTTTCATATACTTTTCCCATATATTTCTGTTCACTCTCACTAATGGGTATATGTAATTGCACATGTTTTCATCCTATCAAGTTAGTTTGACCTTAGTTCTTTATCCTATCAGGAGGCTTGTTTCTCCTCTCTTAACGGAGTGAGTGCTTAATCTGTTTGAAACTATTGAAATATCCTTATAGCACCCTGGCGGTTGGTGACAGATGGTGAGAGTGCATACACCAGCAACTAACTATTTTATATATATATATATATATATATATATATATATATATATATATATATATATTAACAGCATTTTTAATAATTAGTACTCTTTTTTAATATTGTCTGTTTAATACTTTCATAACGCACCTTAAGATAACTAAAACCCATATCTATGGGAATTATATATAGGTATAGATATACAGTATATAGAAATATTTATTTAAAATAAAAATAAAATTTTCCTTTATGTGAACAACATTAGAATATGAAATATTAATAACGCCTGCCAGGTTAGCGCACAAGCGATAAGTGTTACTTTTTTCTACTTCTGTGCTTTCCATTGAAGTCTACAGGGAAAAAAACTTAGCCCGTAAACGATAAATGGCTGGTTTCGCTTGCTTGCAAAATTTTTACTTTAATCTTTTTGCATGCACAAAAAAATTACTTCTAGCAAAGTTTACACTCCAGCAGGATGGATAAATAGAATGCCACTTGTAATGTAGTCCTTAGTATGTAAAAACTAAGAGGTTATTTATAAAATCAGTTGTTCATTACTGAAAGTAACAAAAGAGTAATTGGGTATTATTTTTTTTCTGACAATTTGGAATTTGGTAAACAAAGCCATAGTGCATCAGGCACTATTGTTTGGTTGTATAGAAAGAGGCTTTAGATGCAGAAAATGTTAAATTGTTTTCACATCGTATAGATCATTAGTTAGGGCTGATCTTGGATAGTGTGTACAGTTCTGGAGACCAGACCATGTGTGGGCAGAGAACCTGTCCATCCATCTTCAAAGCAAGCGGACAGAAGACACTATACGTCCACTGCCCACATGTTCCATAGCACAATCTGTCAGTCACCCAGAACAAATGTATTCATGGTGAGGTGGCAGAGAGGCAAGAATCAGCTTATGACCATTGCTTCTTACATTGCAGTAAGTAGGCTTGCATGAGCAACCATCAATCATAATAGGCGCTAATAGTAATTTCATAAAGTTGAATTAATTTATATTTCAAAGTACAACATAATAACAAACATGAATAGTTTAGTGTAGAAAGTTCTTCTATTCATTAAGAAACAAAACACTTTTTTTGTTTGTTATGTTTTTCATTCTAGATCTGAATGCACAGTTAATTGCCAGCTCAAAAAATGTATTTTGGGAAATATCTATAAATTAAAATGCATTTACTCTTTGTAAAGGTAATGATTGAAAGCTACAGGAGATGTATTTAAAGTATTGATTCAAAAACTGTTACAAAAACAACTTAAAAGATATCAGAGAGTTCTAAAGCCATTCTTTAAATATATTTCAGTACCAGGTAAATAAAAAAATGAGAACATTGTGTATTTTTCAAGTATTTTGCAATTCAAACAATTTTTCAAAACACTATGATTAGTGACTAGGTGAAAAGGTCTTAATTTTCTTTCAAATGCAATTTGGTTATCAAAATATAATTGGATTTATCATGAATATGTAATTGCTGTTGTGCTTATAACAGAAATGGATACAGTTAGTTATTCAAAAGCTTTTAGTCTGATATATTTCCAATATAAATACAGGACTGCATGCTGAACTTGCTTTTTTGATGTTTCATCTATCTATCTCTCTATTTGTGCACAAAACCAGCATCAACCAAATAAATATGTAGTATAATTTACATTAGGTTGTATATGCTGATAAAAAGGATGCTATGTTTTGTTTAACCCCTTAATGACCACAATGTACCCTGTATGTCACTGGTTGTTAAGGGTTTTTTTCAGGACATAATAGCACAAGTCTAGCAAGAACACGCTATTAATGCACTCCCTCCAGCAGGCTTTGTGGAATACAGCAGTCTCAACGCTGGTGGCAAGACCGCACTATAAAACAATCAAGTCCCAAAAAAAGGCCAGCAACATACAGGGTACGTCGCTGGTCCTTAAGGGGTTAAATGTATATATTGTTCTAGGATGGTGCAATTTACTAATGCCATATCCCTGTTACAACATGTTAACATCACAAAGCAATTTTATGTATCAAAGAGTTCTTGAAAAGTAATTAATTAAAGAATTAGATGAATGTTATTAAATATTTGATTTTCTTTGTGTCTCGTAATAAATCAATTTAAATCTGTACAAGCTGTAACAAATGCTGAGTAATTCTCTGTTCCACATAATAAACATCCATGCAAACAGTTCAAACAATTTTAAAGTTTGCATATTGAAAAGTATACAAATATTAATTTATTGCAAGGAAAGCATTGTACCCAATACATATAATGACACAAACACTGTTACACTCTCTGCTTTAAACAGTGACAGTGTATGCATACACTAATTTGAAGTAAATGCAGTAGAGAAGGTTATCTGTACTGTGTCCAATTGAAATCAGTTATGGAGTTATTGCTTCTTGCTTTGGGTTTAATTTAGCAGAGTTCACTTGACTGTATTTTAACTGGGATATGCACATATTGCATTGCAATGGCAAAAGGAATGGGGAACTGCTGGAGGATTAAATTAATTTTACAAAATCTGATCAGGATGGAAAAAAAGGATTATATATTTATGAAATAAGCTACAACTATTCTGCATACTCATGTATTAGCAGAATTATAACAATGGTGCCATCTTGGAAACTCATTTTATTCTTTCTCTCTCTCTCTCTCTCTCTCTCTCTCTCTCTCTCTCTCTCTCTCTCTCTCTCTCACTCACTGACTCTCTCTATGTATATATATATATATATATATATATATATATATATATATATATATATATATATATATATTTATATCTCACACTCTCACACACTCTCTCACACACTCACTTTCTCTCTCACACAAGATAATGGAAAATATTCTGGATCAAATTTCTATTTTGAACTTTAACATTAAAAGTTGCATTACATAGTTTTAAGAATCTTAATGTTTTTTTCTTGTTTTTTTTTATGTAATTCAGAACTAGAATGCAAACTGCAGGCTAACTCTGCTCCATGTTTTTCCTTAATTGGCTTTAGAAGATAAAAATGGCAAAACTATGCTGTTCATACTAACACAATGAGGCCTATTTAAGAAATGACTTGCGGACCTGATCCGACAGTGCGGATCAGGTCCACAAGACATCGCTGAATGCGGACAGCAATACACTCTCCGCATTTAACATTGCACCAGCAGCTCACAAGAGCTGCTGGTGCAACGCCGCCCCTGCAGACTCGCAAACAATGGGCCGCCAGCAGGGGGTGTCAATCAACCCGATCATACTCGATCGGGTTGAATTGTTGCGATTACTGTCCGCCTGCTCAGAGCAGGCGGACAGGGTTATGGAGCAGCGGTCTTTGTGACCGCTGCTTCTTAACTGCTGTTTCTGGCGAGTCTGAAGACTCCCCAGAAACACGAGCCGTCAAGCTCCTTTCGGAGCTCGATAGATAGGCCCCATCGACTGTGGCCAGTCTTGTCTTCCCAAGAAGCAAACCTGGATTGGCTTCTCCAAATAATGGGTTGAGTTTGGTTATTAAAAAGCAATTGTAGTAAACAGTGACTTGGCTGGTACTTTATTCAATAGCAAGACAGAAGAAATATCTTGTATGAGGTGTGTGAGGTTCCATTAAAATGAATTTTGAAATGGATTATTAGCTGTTGGATAGATACTTGGCATAAAGTTTGTATCGATAGATCAACAAATTCACAAAATTAAAAACATTCATGATAACCTTGATAACCTATTATGTCATTTATTTTTTTGGAAATTAAAGTTAATAATATATTATGAAAACTACAAATGCAGAGACTATTAAATCATTATTTTGCAGTTAAAAATAAATTGTACCGTAACATTTTGTTTCAAATATATATATTTAGATGTATTTTTATATGAAAAAGCTATTTTGCTCTTTGAAACCACAACCCATTCAAGCAAACTGAGTTTTCATGTAGAACAGGTCTCATTATTGTATCATTCTAAATAAACAACAAATGTTTATCTCATCTCTGCCTCAGATAATAATTGAAAACAACAATTGTAATACCTCACTGTTCCACCCTACAGTAGGATCATATCCTTTCCTGTTTACATAGTCTATCTATAACCAGTACTTAAAGGGACACTAAACCCTACATTTTACTTTGATGATTCAGATAGAGGATACATTTTTAAAAAAAACATTCCCATTAACTTCTATTATCTAATATGCTTAATTTTTTAGATCTCCTTTGTTAAAGAAATGGCAATGCACATGAGTGAGCCAATCACATGATGCATCTATGTGCAGCCACCAATCAGCAGCTATTGGGCCTATCTAGATATGCTTTCCAGCAAAGACTATCAAGAGACTGAAGCTAATTAAATAATATAAGTAAATTAGAAAGTTGTTTAAAATGGCATGCTCTTTCTAATTTATCAAAGAAAAAATGTGGGTTTCATGTCCCTTTAAAGGGAAAGTCAAGTAAAAATTAAACTTTCATGATTCAGATATTAAACAACTTTTCAATTTAGTTTTATTGACAAATTTGCTGTGTTTTCTTGGTATTCTTTGTTAAAAGCTAAACTTATGTAGGCTCATAAACTGATTTCTAAGCTGTTAAAGGCTGCCTTTTATCTCAGTGCATTGTGACAGTTTTCACAGTTAGACAGTCCTAGTTCATTTGTGTCATATAGGTGACATTATGATCACTCCCGTAGAGTTATTTATGATTGGCTAAAATGCAAGTCTGACAAATAAAACTGAGATGTCTGCAGAGACTTAGATACAAGGTGATCACAGAGGTAAAAAGTGTATTAAGATAAAAGTGGTGGTAATGCAAAACTGGTGAATGGGTAATAAACAGATTGTCTATATTTTTGAACAATAAAAAAATTCAAGTAGACTGTCCCTTTAAATACTGACATTTTCAGTATACAGGGAGTGCAGAATTATTAGGCAAATGAGTATTTTGACCACATCATCCTCTTTATGCATGTTGTCTTACTCCAAGCTGTATAGGCTCGAAAGCCTACTACCAATTAAGCATATTAGGTGATGTGCATCTCTGTAATGAGAAGGGGTGTGGTCTAATGACATCAACACCCTATATCAGGTGTGCATAATTATTAGGCAACTTCCTTTCCTTTGGCAAAATGGGTCAAAAGAAGGACTTGACAGGCTCAGAAAAGTCAAAAATAGTGAGATATCTTGCAGAAGGATGCAGCACTCTTGAAATTGCAAAGCTTCTGAAGCGTGATCATCGAACAATCAAGCGTTTCATTCAAAATAGTCAACAGGGTCGCAAGAAGCGTGTGGAAAAACCAAGGCGCAAAATAACTGCCCATGAACTGAGAAAAGTCAAGCGTGCAGCTGCCAAGATGCCACTTGCCACCAGTTTGGCCATATTTCAGAGCTGCAACATCACTGGAGTGCCCAAAAGCACAAGGTGTGCAATACTCAGAGACATGGCCAAGGTAAGAAAGGCTGAAAGACAACCACCACTGAACAAGACACACAAGCTGAAACGTCAAGACTGGGCCAAGAAATATCTCAAGACTGATTTTTCTAAGGTTTTATGGACTGATGAAATGAGAGTGAGTCTTGATGGGTCAGATGGATGGGCCCGTGGCTGGATTGGTAAAGGGCAGAGAGCTCCAGTCCGACTCAGACGCCAGCAAGGTGGAGGTGGAGTACTGGTTTGGGCTGGTATCATCAAAGATGAGCTTGTGGGGCCTTTTCGGGTTGAGGATGGAGTCAAGCTCAACTCCCAGTCCTACTGCCAGTTTCTGGAAGACACCTTCTTCAAGCAGTGGTACAGGAAGAAGTCTGCATCCTTCAAGAAAAACATGATTTTCATGCAGGACAATGCTCCATCACACGCGTCCAAGTACTCCACAGCGTGGCTGGCAAGAAAGGGTATAAAAGAAGAAAATCTAATGACATGGCCTCCTTGTTCACCTGATCTGAACCCCATTGAGAACCTGTGGTCCATCATCAAATGTGAGATTTACAAGGAGGGAAAACAGTACACCTCTCTGAACAGTGTCTGGGAGGCTGTGGTTGCTGCTGCACGCAATGTTGATGGTGAACAGATCAAAACACTGACAGAATCCATGGATGGCAGGCTTTTGAGTGTCCTTGCAAAGAAAGGTGGCTATATTGGTCACTGATTTGTTTTGTTTTTGAATGTCAGAAATGTATATTTGTGAATGTTGAGATGTTATATTGGTTTCACTGGTAAAAAATAAATAATTGAAATGGGTATATATTTGTTTTTTGTTAAGTTGCCTAATAATTATGCACAGTAATAGTCACCTGCACACACAGATATCCCCCTAAAATAGCTATAACTAAAAACAAACTAAAAACTACTTCCAAAACTATTCAGCTTTGATATTAATGAGTTTTTTGGGTTCATTGAGAACATGGTTGTTGTTCAATAATGAAATGAATCCTCAAAAATACAACTTGCCTAATAATTCTGCACTCCCTGTAGGTGGAGATAGAACAGACAAAATCAGTTATTCCAAATGCCAAATAAAGGTAAATGATCTATCGGTAAAGAATTTAATGCACTGCAGCAGATTAGATAGATAATTTAGAAAACATTTTACAGAACACTGTCCCACCATTGTGATCACCATTTGTGGCACATCCTTTAATGACAAAGAAAACTGATTTATTTTAGGCACTCTGTCTCAAAGCTTTGATATGATAAAAGGTATGTCTGTTTTATTTTCTCTATGTTCCTGAAAGTTTATAAAACTGAACATGGTAATTAAAATGAACTTCTTTGATTGAGACTACAGTTTTCCTGTTCTGGAATTTGATTTCCATATGGTATTCACAGCATGTAACCATTTATAATTAATCATCATGTCACTTCATCGTGTCCTTTAGATTTGACAAATAAATGGTATACAACAGAGTACAAGATTTGTTTTATCAGTTTTAGATAAACATGATGTTTTGATTACTTCCTATATGCCTCTGAATGTACTGTCAAAAGTGAAGAGTTGATGTGACATATTGAATTGACAGTATCATCACCTGCACTAAACAGTTATTTTATCTTCACACATAAGAACAAATAGAATGTTATTGTTTATGATGTTCTTATACACAATTTCTGTGAAATAAACACCATACTAACAAGAACATAATGTAAATAGAAAGTACTATGTATGCAGTTAAAGTGTTATTATAGTTGAAAAAATGACATGCTGTAATTTGTTAGAGCATGTCATTTTAAGACTTTTTTCTTTGTATGATTGTGGGTTTTGCCCCTGCAAAGAGATTAAACACACAGTAGAAGTACTGAACTGGACCTGCAGAGCATTGCAGGTCCTGAGTGAAAACCGCCACTGATCCAATCAGTAGTGCCAGTTGCATGACTCACTATTATTGCTCTTTAAGGCTATATAAGTAGAATGTTCTTTGGGATTAGAAATATTTACTTATACATTTTTATTTTGTAACATTAACCAACATAAAAAAATGAAATCAATGAACAATATAGGTTGGGTTTACACTGCTGATGCGGAAAGTGAGCCTCAAAGTGTTAACCATGTTGCATGTTCTAAAGTGATATAAAAAGAGTAATTTGCACCACTGTCACTAAGCCAACATAGACATGCAAATATATTTAAAAATATAAATTAATTTCATTAATTTGTTTGTTATACTTCTACGTTTAGATTTTTTTCTATAGCTTATTTGTATAATTATTGATTCTATATTAATTAAATATTTCATATGTCAGAATTTTGCTTCCATGTTTTTGTGAAACACCTGCAAAACCCCAGGATGAAAAGCCTCTTTTAATTTCCTATAATTGTCCATGTGTTTATTTCATCCAACTGTAAAAAAAAACTGTTACTCATACCGAATTTATGCATCTTGACTTGTCTTGGTATTACCATTAAAGGGACACTGAACCCAAATTTTTTCTTTTGTGATTCAGATAGAGCATGAAATTTTAAGCAACTTTCTATTTTACTCCTATTGTCAAATTTTATTTATTCTCTTGGTATCTTTATTTGAAATGCAAGAATGTAAGTTTTGATGCCGGCCCATTTTTGGCGAACAACCTGGGTTGTCCTTGTTGATTGGTGGATAAATTCATCCACCAATCAAAAAGTGCTGTCCATTGTTCTGAACCAAGAAAAAAAAGCTTAGATGCCTTCTTTTTCAAATAAGATAGCAAAAGAACAAAGAAAAATTGATAATAGGAGTAAATTAGAAAGTTGCTTAAAATTGCATGCTCTATCTAAATCACAAAAGAAAAAATATGGGTTCAGTGTCCCTTTAAGTTCAAAATATAATTCACTTTAAAATATTTAAATGTTTCCTCATTTTTTTTCCGCAAGTATTGTTTTATATTTTTTAATATGTAATTTTAGATTTGTTCAGCTTAAAGTTTGCTGTTTATAAATAGAAATAGAAGAGTTCAGAGTTTGCTTTCTATTTTCATATATTTTAATTTGCATATATATTATACAGAATCTTTTCACAATAAAAGAACATTGTGTAATCCTAGACAATACTTTGTTCTTAGGACACAAAACACAATTTTTTGTCCATGATTCAGATACAGCATATAATTAAAATAAAAATCATTATTTTTTTATCATCTTTTCTTTGTTCTCATTGTATTCTTTGTTGAAGAGCATATCTAGTTAGATAGTGTGTATTAAAAAATAAATTTAAAACCTTCGGCTCTATTGCAACAAGCTATTCACCTCACAAGTGTGCACGTCTAGAGAAATACATAGCAGCAAACACTGCTGCCATCTAGTTCTCTTTAAATGTATAATGCTGTTCTTTACCGCTCAAGACACATGCACACTCTTGAGCCTACCTACCTTTGAAGCACCCCGCCACCAGTATGCCCAGTATGCAGATCTTTTACTTGAAAACTTATTTTACACATTTTTTTCTGCTATAGATATTTTTGAACTGTTAAGCCCATGCAAGCTCAGTTCAGTTGAATTAATAACAATAATTTTCTTTATCATTAAAATGTTATAACAATGAAAAAATCATTCATTCAAACTATGTAATATGGTCTTAAATATATTATGAGTATTAGAGTGTTCCTTTATGACTGCAATTAATTATTATAAAAATGAAAATTCTGACATTAAGGATTTATTGCATATATTGTTGGACTTGAGCTTATTAAGAGAAAGCGCACTTATTTCAATCAGACAGCAAAGTCTTTCATCAGCAATAAAAAGTAATAACTAAAAAGTATATTTTATGGAGTTTTCTTTTGCAGCTAAATGTTTAAATTTACTCCATACCCTGCAATAATGTCTATCACATAGAAGTTTTCATGTGTTTAGCCAATTCTTGTGAAATCCAGATGCTAAGGAAATATTGATAATGGGCCAGACTATGAATGGAGAGCAAAATCATGCTCTGGTGTTAAATGTTGAGCAATGCAAACACAACCTCACGTTCACATAGCATGGAAGCTTTGCACTCACAAGAGCGCACTTCCATAGGTTTCAATGCAAGTCACATTCTGATGTCAATAGACACATCACAGAACCTAGCACAGTGAAGGGGGTAAGTTGTGCAGTGTTGGGCAGCATATTTTAAATATATGTGTGTGTGTGTATATATATATATATATATATATATACTGATCTGGTTATAAGACTTTTGGAATTTATACTAACACATAATTCTTTTGTCTTTGATAATAAATTTTATAACCAAAAACTAGGCACAGCAATGGGTACCATCTGTGCCCCCACATGTGCCTGTCTATATCTGGGCAAGTGGGAAAGGGATGTGGTACTAGATACAGATGGCCTGCAAGGTAATCATATAGACCTCTGGCTACGTTTTATAGACAACATTTTGTTATAATGGGATAGTACTGTAAACAAAAATGAACAAAACTTAAAATTCACATATACATGGAGTGAAAAAGATATAGAATTCCTTGATATGAAAATACAGATCATCAATAACAAAATAGAAACAAGTACTTTCAGAGAACCAACAGCAGGTAATTTGCTGTTATTAGCAAACAGTCACCATCCAAAACCACTAATTAACAATTGCCTAGATTTAGAGTTTGGCGTTAGCCGTCAAAACCAGCGTTAGGGGCTCCTAACGCTGGTTTTGGGCTACCGCTGGTATTTAGAGTCAGTCAGGAAAGGGTCTAACGCTCACTTTCAAGCCACGACTTTTCCATACCGCAGATCCCCCTACGCCATTTGCGTATCCTATCTTTTTAATGGGATCTTTCTAACGCCGGTATTTAGAGTCTTGGCTGAAGTGAGCGTTAGAAATCTAACGACAAGACTCCAGCCGCAGCAAAAAGTCAGGAGTTAAGAGCTTTCTGGGCTAACGCCGGTTTATAAAGCTCTTAACTACTGTGCTCTAAAGTACACTAACACCCATAAACTACCTATGTACCCCTAAACCGAGGCCCCCCCACACAAAAGAAAAAAATATGGGTTCAGTGTCCCTTTAAGTTCAAAATATAATTCACTTTAAAATATTTAAATGTTTCCTCATTTTTTTTCCGCAAGTATTGTTTTATATTTTTTAATATGTAATTTTAGATTTGTTCAGCTTAAAGTTTGCTTTTTATAAATAGAAATAGAAGAGTTCAGAGTTTGCTTTCTATTTTCATATATTTTAATTTGCATATATATTATACAGAATCTTTTCACAATAAAAGAACATTGTGTAATCCTAGACAATACTTTGTTCTTAAAGGGACACGAAACACCATTTTTTTGTCCATGATTCAGATACAGCATATAATTAAAATAAAAATCATTAATTTTTTATCATATTTTCATTGTTCTTATTGTATTCTTTGTTGAAGAGCATATCTAGTTAGATAGTGTGTATTAAAAAATACATTTAAGACCTTCAGCTCTATTGCAACAAGCTATTCACCTCACAAGTGTGCACGTCTAGAGAAATACATAGCAGCAAACACTGCTGCCATCTACAAAAATGAACAAAACTTAAAATTCACATATACATGGAGTGAAAAAGATATAGAATTCCTTGATATGAAAATACAGATCATCAATAACAAAATAGAAACAAGTACTTTCAGAGAACCAACAGCAGGTAATTTGCTGTTATTAGCAAACAGTCACCATCCAAAACCACTAATTAACAATCGCCTAGATTTAGAGTTTGGCGTTAGCCGTCAAAACCAGCGTTAGGGGCTCCTAACGCTGGTTTTGGGCTACCGCTGGTATTTAGAGTCAGTCAGGAAAGGGTCTAACGCTCACTTTCCAGCCGCGACTTTTCCATACCGCAGATCCCCCTACGCCATTTGCGTATCCTATCTTTTTAATGGGATCTTTCTAACGCCGGTATTTAGTCTTGGCTGAAGTGAGCTTTAGAAATCTAACGACAAGACTCCAGCCGCAGCAAAAAGTCAGGAGTTAAGAGCTTTCTGGGCTAACGCCGGTTTATAAAGCTCTTAACTACTGTGCTCTAAAGTACACTAACACCCATAAACTACCTATGTACCCCTAAACCGAGGCCCCCCCACATCGCCGCCACTCTAATAAAATTTTTTAACCCCTAATCTGCCAACCTACATTATCCCTATCTACCCCTAATCAGCTGCCCCTAACACCGCTGACCCCTATATTATATTTATTAACCCCTAATCTGCCGCCCCCAACGTCGCCGCCACCTACCTACAATTATTAACCCCTAATATGCCGACTGGACCTCACCGCTACTATAATAAAGTTATTAACCCCTAATCCGCCTCACTCCCGCATCACTAACCCTATAATAAATAGTATTAACCCCTAATCTGCCCTCCCTAACATCACCAACACTTAACTTCAAGTATTAACCCCTAATCTGCCGACCGGACCTCCCTGCTACTCTAATAAATTTATTAACCCCTAAAGCTAAGTCTAACACTAACACCCCCTTAAGTTAAAAATAATTATTATCTAACAAAATAAAATAACTCTTATTAAATAAATTATTGCTATTTAAAGCTAAATACTTACCTGTAAAATAAACCCTAATATAGCTACAATATAAATTATAATTATATTGTAGCTATTTTAGGATTTATATTTATTTTACAGGCAACTTTGTATTTATTTTAACAAGGTACAATAGCTATTAAATAGTTATTAACTATTTAATAGCTACCTAGTTAAAATAAGTACAGTGTTACCTGTAAAATAAATCCTAACCTAAGATACAATTAAACCTAACAATACACTATCAATAAATTAATTAAATAAATTAACTACAATTATCTACAATTAAACCTAACACTACACTATCAATAAATAAATTAAATACAAATAAATACACTAACTAAAGTACAAAAAATAAAAAAAGAACTAAGTTACAAAAAATAAAAAAAGAACTAAGTTACAAAAATAAAAAATATTTACAAACATTATAAAAATATTACAACAATTTTAAGCTAATTACACCTACTCTAAGCCCCCTAATAAAATAACAAAGCCCCCAAAATAAAAAAATGCCCTACCCTATTCTAAAATACAAATAGAAAATCTCTTTTACCTTACCAGCCCTTAAAAGGGCCTTTTGCGGGGCATGCCCCAAAGAATTCAGATCTTTTGCCTGGAAAAAAAAACATACAATACCCCCCCCAACATTACAACCCACCACCCACATACCCCTAATCTAACCCAAACCCCCTTAAATAAACCTAACACTAAGCCCCTGAAGATCTTCCTACCTTGTCTTCACCACGCCGGGTATCACCAATCGGTCCAGAGGAGGCTCCGAAGTCTTCATCCAAGCCCAAGCGGGGGCTGAAGAGATCCATCATCGGGCTGAAGTCTTCTATCAAGCGGCATCTTCAATCTTCTTTCTTCCGGATCCATCTTCATCCCGCCAACGCGGATCATCCATCCTGCCCGACGACTTCCCGACGAATGACGGTTCCTTTAAATGACCTCATCCAAGATGGCGTCCCTAGAATTCCGATTGGCTGAAAGGATTCTATCAGCCAATCGGAATTAAGGTAGGAAAAATCTGATTGGCTGATGGAATCAGCCAATCAGATTCAAGTTCAATCCGATTGGCTGATCCAATCAGCCAATCAGATTGAGATCGCATTCTATTGGCTGATCGGAACAGCCAATAGAATGCAAGCTCAATCTGATTGGCTGATTCCATCAGCCAATCAGAATTTTCCTACCTTAATTCTGATTGGCTGATAGAATCCTATCAGCTAATCGGAATTTGAGTGACGCCATCTTGGATGACGTAATTTAAAGGAACCGTCATTCGTAGGGAAGTCGTCGGGCAGGATGGATGTTCCGCGTCTGTGGGATGAAGATGGATCCGGAAGAAAGAAGATTGAAGATGCCGCTTGATAGAAGACTTCAGCCGATAATGAACCTCTTCAGCCCCCGCTTGGGCTTGGATGAAGACTTCAGAGCCTCCTCTGGACTGATCGGTGATACCCGGCGTGGTGAAGACAAGGTAGGGAGATCTTCAGGGGCTTAGTGTTAGGTTTATTTAAGGGGGGTTTGGGTTAGATTAGGGGTATGTGGGTGGTGGGTTGTAATGTTGGGGGGGGTATTGTATGTTTTTTTTTCCAGGCTAAAGAGCTGAATTCTTTGGGGCATGCCCGGCAAAAGGCCCTTTTAAGGGCTGGTAAGGTAAAAGAGCTTTTCTATTTGTATTTTAGAATAGGGTAGGGTATTTTTTATTTTGGGGGGCTTTGTTATTTTATTAGGGGGCTTAGAGTAGGTGTAATTAGCTTAAAATTGTTGTAATATTTTTATAATGTTTGTAAATATTTTTTTATTTTTTGCAACTTAGTTCTTTTTTTATTTTTTGTAACTTAGTTCTTTTTTTATTTTTTGTACTTTAGTTAATGTATTTATTTGTATTTAATTTATTTATTGATAGTGTAGTGTTAGGTTTAATTGTAGATAATTGTAGTTAATTTATTTAATTAATTTATTGATAGTGTAGTGTTAGGTTTAATTGTAACTTAGGTTAGGATTTATTTTACAGGTAATTTTGTACTTATTTAAACTAGGTAGCTATTAAATAGTTAATAACTATTTAATAGCTATTGTACCTTGTTAAAATAAATACAAAGTTGCCTGCAAAATAAATATAAATCCTAAAATAGCTACAATATAATTATAATTTATATTGTAGCTATATTAGGGTTTATATTACAGGTAAGTATTTAGCTTTAAATAGCAATAATTTATTTAATAAGAGTTATTTTATTTTGTTAGATAATAATTATATTTAACTTAAGGGGGTGTTAGTGTTAGGATTAGACTTAGCTTTAGGGGTTAATAAATTTATTATAGTAGCGGTGAGGTCCGGTCGGCAGATTAGGGGTTAATACTTGAAGTTAGGTGTCGGTGATGTTAGGGAGGGCAGATTAGGGGTTAATACTATTTATTATAGGGTTAGTGAGGCGGATTAGGGGTTAATAAATTTATTACAGTAGCGGCGAGGTCCGGTCAGCAGATTAGGGGTTAATAATTGTAGGTAGGGAGCGGCGACGTTGGGGGAGGCAGATTAGGGGTTAATAAATATAATATATGGGTCGGCAGTGTTAGGGGCAGCAGATTAGGGGTACATAGTGATAATGTAGGTTGCGGCGGTGTACGGAGCGGCAGATTAGGGGTTAAAAAAAATATGCAGGGGTCAGCGATAGCGGGGGCGGTAGATTTGGGGTTAATAAGTGTAAGGTTAGGGGTGTTTAGACTCGGGGTACATGTTAGGGTGTTAGGTGCAGACATAGGAAGTGTTTCCCCATAGGAAACAATGGGGCTGCATTAGGAGCTGAACGCTGCTTTTTTACAGGTGTTAGGTTTTTTTTCAGCTCAAACGGCCCCATTGTTTCCTATGGGGGAATCATGCACGAGCACGTTTTTTAAGCTTGCCGCGTCCGTAAGCACCACTGGTATTGAGAGTTGCAGTGGCGGTAAATATGCTATACACTCCCTTTTTGGAGCCGAACGCAGCCCTTCTGTGAACTCTAAATACCAGCGGTATTTAAAAGGTGCGGGAGAAAAAAAGCATGCATAGCTAACGCACCCCTTTGGCCGCAGAACTCTAAATCTAGCGGTAAATACCTAAAGGTCAATATTTATGTCATAGACGCAACTGCTCAAATTAAGTTAAATTCAATGAAGAAGCAGAAAAAAACAATATAATTGTTTTGAAGAAAGAGGTTATTCTAAAAATATTCTAAAAAAGCATATATTACAGCAAAAAAGAGAGAGTAGAGATAAACTACTATATACAGAAAAGGCCAAAATTTGTGACCAAAAAGTAAGGTTAATTAGCCCATATATAACAAGTGGAATGAAACCAGGGCCATGATGCAAAAACACTGGAAAGTTCTAACATTAGACAATGCCATAAAACAAATAGTAGGGGACAGACCTCTGATGATGGCAAAAAAGCCCTAACTTAAAAGAGAAATTGACAATGAGCCACTTTATACAGGGAGTGCAGAATTATTAGGCAAATGTGTATTTTGACCACATCATCCTCTTTATGCATGTTGTCTTACTCCAAGCTGTATAGGCTCGAAAGCCTACTACCAATTAAGCATATTAGGTGATGTGCATCTCTGTAATGAGAAGGGGTGTGGTCTAATGACATCAACACCCTATATCAGGTGTGCATAATTATTAGGCAACTTCCTTTCCTTTGGCAAAATGGGTCAAAAGAAGGACTTGACAGGCTCAGAAAAGTCAAAAATAGTGAGATATCATGCAGAGGGATGCAAAGCTTCTGAAGCGTGATCATCGAACAATCAAGCGTTTCATTCAAAATAGTCAACAGGGTCGCAAGAAGCGTGTGGAAAAACCAAGGCGCAAAATAACTGCCCATGAACTGAGAAAAGTCAAGCGTGCAGCTGCCAAGATGCCACTTGCCACCAGTTTGGCCATATTTCAGAGCTGCAACATCACTGGAGTGCCCAAAAGCACAAGGTGTGCAATACTCAGAGACATGGCCAAGGTAAGAAAGGCTGAAAGACGACCACCACTGAACAAGACACACACGCTGAAACGTCAAGACTGGGCCAAGAAATATCTCAAGACTGATTTTTCTAAGGTTTTATGGACTGATGAAATGAGAGTGAGTCTTGATGGGCCAGATGGATGGGCCCGTGGCTGGATTGGTAAAGGGCAGAGAGCTCCAGTCTGACTCAGAAGCCAGCAAGGTGGAGGTGGAGTACTGGTTTGGGCTGGTATCATCAAAGATGAGCTTGTGGGGCCTTTTCGGGTTGAGGATGGAGTCAAGCTCAACTCCCAGTCCTACTGCCAGTTTCTGGAAGACACCTTCTTCAAGCAGTGGTACAGGAAGAAGTCTGCATCCTTCAAGAAAAACATGATTTTCATGCAGGACAATGCTCCATCACACGCGTCCAAGTACTCCACAGCGTGGCTGGCAAGAAAGGGTATAAAAGAAGAAAATCTAATGACATGACCTCCTTGTTCACCTGATCTGAACCCCATTGAGAACCTGTGGTCCATCATCAAATGTGAGATTTACAAGGAGGGAAAACAGTACACCTCTCTGAACAGTGTCTGGGAGGCTGTGGTTGCTGCTGCATGCAATGTTGATGGTGAACAGATCAAAACACTGACAGAATCCATGGATGGCAGGCTTTTGAGTGTCCTTGCAAAGAAAGGTGGCTATATTGGTCACTGATTTGTTTTTGTTTTGTTTTTGAATGTCAGAAATGTATATTTGTGAATGTTGAGATGTTATATTGGTTTCACTGGTAAAAATAAATAATTGAAATGGGTATATATTTGTTTTTTGTTAAGTTGCCTAATAATTATGCACAGTAATAGTCACCTGCACACACAGATATCCCCCTAAAATAGCTATAACTAAAAACAAACTAAAAACTACTTCCAAAACTATTCAGCTTTGATATTAACGAGTTTTTTGGGTTCATTGAGAACATGGTTGTTGTTCAATAATAAAATTAATCCTCAAAAATACAACTTGCCTAATAATTCTGCACTCCCTGTAAAAACTTGTGGCTAGATTTAGAGTTCTGCGGCCAAAGGGGTGCGTTAGCTACGCGTGCTTTTTTCCCCCCGCACCTTTTAAATACCGCTGGTATTTAGAGTTCACAGAATGGCTGCGTTAGGCTCCAAAAAAAGAGCGTAGAGCATATTTACCGCCACTGCAACTCTAAATACCAGCGTTGCTTATGGACGCGGCCAGGTTAAAAAACGTGCTCGTGCACGATTCCCCCATAGAAAACAATGGGGCTGTTTGAGCTGAAAAAAAACCTAACTCCTGCAAAAAAGCAGCGTTCAGCTCCTAACGCAGCCCCATTGTTTCCTATGGGGAAACACTTCCTACGTCTGCACCTAACACTCTAACATGTACCCCGAGTCTAAACACCCCTAACCTTACACTTATTAACCCCTAATCTGCCGCCCCCGCTATCGCTGACCCCTGCATATTATTATTAACCCCTAATCTGCCGCTCCGTATACCGCCGCAATATACATTATAGTTATGTACCCCTAATCTGCTGCCCCTAACACCGCCGACCCCTATATTATATTTATTAACCCCTAATCTGCCCCCCACAACGTCGCCGCCAGCTACCTACACTTATTAACCCCTAATCTGCCGATCGGATCTCGCCGCTAGTCTAATAAATGGATTAACCCCTAAAGCTAAGTCTAACCCTAACACAAACACCCCCCTAAGTTAAATATAATTTTTATCTAACGAAATAAATTAACTCTTATTATATAAATTAATCCTATTTAATGCTAAATACTTACCTGTAAAATAAATCCTAATATAGCTACAATATAAATTATAATTATATTGTAGCTATTTTAGGATTAATATTTATTTTACAGGCAACTTTGTATTTATTTTAACCAGGTACAATAGCTATTAAATAGTTAATAACTATTTAATAGCTACCTAGATAAAATAATTACAAATTACCTGTAAAATAAATCCTAACCTAAGTTACAATTTAACCTAACACTACACTATCAATAAATTAATTAAATAAAATACCTACAATTATCTACAATTAAACCTAACACTACACTATCAATAAATTAATTACATAAAATACCTACAAATAAATACATTTAAATAAACTAACTAAAGTACAAAAAATAAAAAAGAACTAAGTTACAAAAAATAAAAAAATGTTCCGATCAGCCAATAGAATGCGAGCTCAATCTGATTGGCTGATTGGATCAGACAATCGGATTGAACTTGATTCTGATTGGCTGATTCCATCAGCCAATCAGAATTTTCCTACCTTAATTCCGATTGGCTGATAGAATCCTATCAGCCAATCAGAATTCGAGGGACGCCATCTTGTATGACGTCCTTAAAGGAACCGTCATTCGTCGGGAAGTCGTCGGAAGAAGAGGATGGATCCGCGGTGGAGGTCTTCAAGATGGAGCCGGTCGTCATCGGATGAAGATAGAAGATGCCGCTTGGAAAAAGATGGTTGCCGGTCCGGATCTACTTTTCTGCCCAGATAGGATGAAGACTTTGGAGCCTCTTCTGGACTTCTTCAGCCATCGCTTGATAGAAGACTTCAGCCGGATAATGGATGTCTAGCCCCCGCTTGGGCTTGGATGAAGATTTTGGAGCCTGGAACGATCGGTGATACCTGGCATGGTGAAGACAAGGTAGGAAGATCTTCAGGGGCTTAGTGTTAGGTTTATTTAAGGGGGGTTTGGGTTAGATTAGGGGTATGTGGGTGGTGGGTTGTAATGTTGGGGGGGGTATTGTATGTTTTTTTTTACAGGCAAAAGAGCTGAATTCTTTGGGGCATGCCCCGCAAAGGGCCCTTTTAAGGGCTGGTAAGGTAAAAGAGCTTTGAACTTTTTTAATTTAGAATAGGGTAGGGCATTTTTTTATTTTGGGGGTCTTTGTTATTTTATTAGGGGGCTTAGAGTAGGTGTAATTAGTTTAAAATTGTTGTAATATTTTTCTAATGTTTGTAAGTATTTTTTTATTTTTTGTAACTTAGTTCTTTTTTATTTTTTGTACTTTAGTTAGTTTATTTAAATGTATTTATTTGTAGGAATTGTATTTAATTAATTTATTGATAGTGTAGTGTTAGGTTTAATTGTAGATAATTGTAGGTATTTTATTTAATTAATTTATTGATAGTGTAGTGTTAGGTTTAATTGTAACTTAGGTTAGGATTTATTTTACAGGTAATTTTGTAATTATTTAACTAGGTAGCTATTAAATAGTTATTAACTATTTAATAGCTATTGTACCTGGTTAAAATAATTACAAAGTTGCCTGTAAAATAAATATTAATCCTAAAATAGCTAAGATATAATTATAATTTATATTGTAGCTATATTAGGGTTTATTTTACAGGTAAGTATTTAGATTTAAATAGGAATAATTTATTTAATAAGACTTAATTTATTTCGTTAGATAAAAATTATATTTAACTTAGGGGGGTGTTAGGGTTAGGGTTAGACTTAGCTTTAGGGGTTAAAAAATTTAGTAGAGTAGCGGTGTGCTCAGGTCGGCAGATTAGGGGTTAATACTTGAAGTTAGGTGTCGGCGATGTTAGGGAAAGCAGATTAGGGGTTAATACTATTTATTATAGGGTTATTGAGGCGGGAGTGAGGCGGATTAGGGGTTAATACATTTATTATAGTAGCGGTGAGCTCCGGTCGGCAGATTAGGGGTTAATTATTGTAGGTAGGTGGAGGCGACGTTTGGGGTGGCATATTAGGGGTTAATAAATATAATATAGGGGTCGGCGGTGTTAGGGGCAGCAGATTAGGGGTTCATAGTGATAACGTAGGTAGCAGCGGCGTGCGGTCAGCAGATTAGGGGTTAAAAAATTTAATAGAGTGGCGGCGATGTGGGGGGACCTCGGTTTAGGGGTACATAGGTAGTTTATGGGTGTTAGTGTACTTTAGAGCACAGTAGTTAAGAGGTTTATGAACCGGCGTTAACCCAGAAAGCTCTTAACTACTGACTTTTTTCTGCGGCTGGAGTTTTGTCGTTAGATGTCTAACGCTCACTTCAGCCACGACTCTAAATACCCTCGTTAGAAAGATCCCATTGAAAAGATAGGATACGCAAATGGCGTAGGGGGATCTGCGGTATGGAAAAGTCGCGGCTGTAAAGTGAGCGTTAGACCCTTTCCTGACTGACTCCAAATACCAGAGGGCGGTAAAAACCAGGAGCCTCTAACGCTGGTTTTCACGGCTACCGCCCAACTCTAAATCTAGATGTAAAGAAACAAATTAGATAAACAAAAGAATAAAACCTGATGGAAATGTAAAAAATGTTCAGTATGCAAAAAATATGCAAATAGGCAGTTTTTTCCTGTCCCAAATGGGGACATCTACATACAATTATTGGAAATATAAATTGTAGAAGTGAGGAGGTTGTATACATTGTTTTCTGTAAATGCCCCATGTACTATGTGGGTAAAACCTACAGAGTGCTAAAAGAAAGGATAAAGGAACATAAAAGGGACATAAATAATGAAATAAAAACAAGCAGCGTGGCACGCCACTGTTAAAATATATCATGGCAGTAATGGGGAGGAATTGACATTTATGGGACTGAAAAAAATCAATTTCTAAGGCAGAGGGGACAATGTAGATCAGACGCTACTGCAAAAAGAATGCAGATGGATCTTTAATTTAAAATCACTAACCCTTATGGATTAATGAGGAAATTAGCTATGCATTTTTATGAATGACAAAATGAAATAGTTATTATTTAGTATTATCTTTTATTTTTATTTTTGGAAAAATTATTTTATTTTTATTTTATCTTTAAGGTGCAAAAAGTTTTTATGAAATAACAATTAATTTCACAAGGTTTGTCCAAAACACAAGTGTATAGAAAAGTCCTATACAATTATTTTGGGAAATTAAATGATTACTAATTCCTTCGTATTGAGTGGTTGAAGGGAGGTCATGTATTTGTTTAAAATTATTAAATAATAACTGTCAAATAATTAATTGAACGTGTATGAACTGTTGTATTAGAAACATAGATTCTACTTTCACATTGAGAGATCAATATAGATTAATTTTAAAATAACAAATATGAAATGTAAATAAGTTAAGATCGTATTGTAGCAATTATTGTTAAGTTGTAGTAGCAAGGTATTGAATAAAGTTATTTTACAAAAGTGGGTGTGTCAAATCAAAGGATATGAAGCTGGCATATAGCCATAGCCATTACACGCCAGAAGAAGCCCATGATGCACAGACAGTTCAGGGTGAAACGCACATAGCGAGTTGTTCTTACTACCACAGGGGTATCAGCTTACCCCTTGCCTTTTTGTTGCTGTTTTGGATACCGGAAGTTGATCCTTTCTGTGAATGTGGAGCATATAGGCACTGAGATTAACCCTTAAGATAACATTGCAATGACAGAACCTTTGCAAGGCGAAACAGGCTGAAGTTTGTGAGTATGGAGTTAAAAAATGTTATTTCCGCAGAGGACCGGATGACCGAGATATGTGTATGGAGTAATACATTGTCATCCTTGGAGAGTCAAATGTGGGTAACATGAACAACCAACAACTTACATATTGCCATAGGCCACAACTTTAAATGCACAGGTATGCTGTCCTCTTTTTTTCACAATAGCTTAATAAGTGAATAAAATAGTTCCGCCTTCAGTTGGGACGCCCTATAAAGTCTGGAGGACAAGGAAACTTCGGGACTTTATTTATGCTTACAATAAGGGTTTAATCTTACAGTGGCCATAATTACTAAGCTCCGATTTAACATATTACATATATAGACATGGAAGGGAGTTCTGACCATAGAACTAATAATATATGTTGATAAGACTTCCTGAACTTTGGAGAAATATCCTTTTCTTATTATAAGGATTGAGGAAATGCAGGATCAGTTTTTCTACACTCCCGGGAGTCCATCTCTCTCTATCTTCCCCTATTTTTCTCAGTGACCGGTCACTTAAACAGCACACATACCTTGCCTACTGTTTAGTTATTGAGTAATTTTTTGTTATGTTATTTTATTTTATGTTGCATTCACTATCTTAAATATTCAGTACCAATATGAATTTCACTATGAGTATTTTGATTGAATTCATTATTTGATCTCTCTCTGTGTATTGTTCAATTGGTGCCCTTTATCAGGGATTTTTTGAAGTATTTGGAGTAATCAGTGCAGATAAAGATAGACTTTGGAAATTACAATTGAGATTGGTGCTGTTAGTCTTTTATATATATATATATATATATATATATATATATATATATATATATATATGTATGTATATGAAGATATACATATATATTTATGTGTTTATATGTGTATATACACTTATTAATCAATAAAAAAAAATAGAATAGGAATACTTGTATCTCAAGTCGTGGAGAACTGAAAGGATGTAGCCCACATACATGTTTAACCATTTCTTACATGATGCCTGTCTTCCGTCTATGACGTATCCCCCAGCTGTAGGTCTAAACAATTATGTCCTCACTGCTTGTACGATTAGCGGTTCCGGTTAAGGGGTATCAATACGGCTATCAACAGAAACGCGTAACCCATTCTGGAGCTGCGCTCTTTTGTGGTTTTTTTGCTGTTATTCACTGGATTTTTTAATTTTGTGCAATAAAGTTTTTGGTTTTAAACCCAGCCGGTATCTACTATCCCTTTGTATACACATATTTACACATAAATATATATGTTTATAAGCATATACATATATATTAACAGTAAAAACACAAGGCCTTAGACTTTAATGTAAAGGCACTTTTCAGTGCCATTTTTTTTCTAAGCCATTTTTTTTCTAACACCCCACATCCGCTCACTTTAACCCCTTATAACTGCTTTCTGCAGTAATTATGTATTTTTATTTATTTATTTTAAAGATGCTCATATTTATTTTTATATATATGAATTATACACTTTATTTTGGGGGACATTTTTTTAATTAATAAGAGGTAGCATTTTAACGGCTGGTTATTTAACATGCGCCCATAAACTGGCAAATTTGGCCATTTATGGGTGCACGTTAAATTAGCGCTTCACTTGTAATCTAGCCCAATATATTAAGACCTAATCTAATTAATTCAGATTCTTATGAGTTGGATATAAATCCAAAAGACAGCAAACAACCAAGATAAAAACAATTTCTCATAGCAAATTCTAAAAGGTCTTATAATCTATGCCTGAACTTGAAGAATTGTACATGAATTGAAATATTATACATTTACTAACGAAGATTTCAAACTGTGCTTGAAATGGTAGAAACAAAAAAAAGCAACTTTCATATTTTATAGAAAAATTATAATTCAGAAAACAAGCTCTACAGAGCAAGCAAAAATGCAGTGTACATGGAATTCCACAAACAGAAATGAGCTAAATCAAGTTCAAACTCACTTCTTATAAATGTTTTTGGCAGAAGCAAACAGAAGCAACCCACAACTGAATGTTTATATTTTCATTGGCTTTTTGAAATGATTTTGTTTTCTAGTAGTAGGTAGTTTAGTCACAAGAAAATTGCAGCTATTCAGTGGGTATGGATTGAGACTACATTAGGAAACAAGCAATGTAAATTGGCAAGGCAATTGTAAAGGAAATACTCTATAGGATGTGTCAGGTGTTTTTTTAATTTTTTTATTTATTGATATTGCTACAGAATCTTATATATTTATTTTCTATTGCAAAACCAAAGGAAAAAAAAAGTAAATGGCAACCAAGATGCTGATAAAATAAATCACTTAGTATATTGGATGAAACAGTTTGTATTATATATTATTTAAAAAAAAAAATAGTGGTCTATTATAATTTCTGGATTTAAATAGCTCATATAGGGTTAGATTACAATCAGTGCAGAATCAATAGCATAAAGAACTTTAGCTTTTTGTGTGACCTAAAGGAAAGAATAACACAATCTGGTATAACAAGTGGGTGGTTACATATTTTAAGCAAAACATATTGGCACGGCTGAAACATTTTTAATGCAATTTATACTTTTAATGCTTATCCCAGACAGCACTATAAGGTTTATGACATAGGTTTGTGACAGGTATGGCAGTTAACTGAGCTCCAGTTTTTAAGTAATATATGCCTTGTATATGAGTTCATTTGTAGGAGATACATTTTAGAAGATATCTCAGGAACTATAACATTGCATAAAGAAATTTCAGGTAAGGTTTGATTAAACAACAAACAGTAAAAATAAGAAATATTCGGCTAGATTACAAGTTTTGCGGTAAGCTGAAAAAGCAGTGTTAACAGGTCCTAACGCTGCTTTTTCACTACCGCTGCTATTACGAGTCTTGCAGGTTTAGGGGCACCGCACACTTTTTTGGCCTTACCGCAAACCGACTTACATAAACTTCGTAAAACCCTTTTTTCTATGGGACTTCCATAGTGCCGGTATTATGAGTCTGTCCTGGGAGGCCAAAAAGTGAGCGGTACACCCTCTACCTCCAAGATTCGTAACACATTCTAAAGTCAGTAGTTATGAGTTTTACACTACAACTACCGTAGCATAAAACTCATAACTAAAGTGCTAAAAAGTACACTAACACCCATAAACTACCTATTAACCCCTAAACCGAGGCCCTCCTACATCGCAAACACTATAATAAAATTTTTAACTCCTAATCTGCTGCTCCGGACATCGCCGCCACTAGAATAAACATATTAACCCCTAAACCGCCGCACTCCCGCCTTGCAAACACTAGTTAAATATTATTAACCCCTAATCTGCCGCCCCTAACATTGCCGCCACATACATTATACTTATTAACCCCTAATCTTGCGCTCCGGACATGGCCGCAACCTACATTGTATTTATTAACCCCTAATCTGCTGCCCCCAATATCGCCGCCACCTACCTACATTTATTAACCCCTAATCTGCCGTCCCCAACGTCGCCGCCACTATTCTAAATTTATTAACCCTTTAAACTTAAGTCTAACCCTAACCTTAACATCCCCAAACTTAAATATAATTTAAATAAATCTAAATAAAATTCCTATCATTAACTAAATTATTCCTATTTAAAACAAAATACTTACCTATAAAATAAACCCTAAGCTAGCTACAATATAACTAATAGTTACATTGTATCTAGCTTAGGGTTTATTTTTATTTAACAGGCAAGTTTGTATTAATTTTAACTAGGTAAAATAGTTACTAAATAGTTATTAACTATTTAATAACTACCTAGCTAAAATAAATACAAATTGACCTGTAAAATAAAACCTAACCTAAGTTACAAAAACATCTAACACTACACTACAAATAAATAAATTACCTACATTACATACAATTAAATAAATTAAATTAAATTAGCTAAATCACAAAAAAAAATCACTAAATTATAGAAAATAAAAAACAAATTACAGATCTTTAAACTAATTAAACCTAATCTAATAGCCCTATCAAAATAAAAAAGCCCCCCTCAAAACAAAAAAAAAAAAACCCTAGCCTAAACTAAACTATCAATAGCCCTTAAAAGGGCCTTTTGCGGGGCATTGCCCCAAAGAAATCAGCTCTTTTACCTGTAAAAAAAATACAAACAAACCCCCAACAGTAAAACCCACCACCCACACAACCAACCCCCCCAAATAAAAGCCTAACCAAAAAAATCTAAGCTCCCCATTGCCCTGAAAAGGGCATTTGGATGGGCATTGCCCTTAAAAGGGCATTTAGCTCTATTGCAGGCCCAAAGCCCTAACCTAAAAAATAAACCCACCCAATACACCCTTAAAAAAATCCTAACACTAACCCCTGAAGATTCACTTACCGGGAGAAGTCTTCATCCAAGCGTCAAGATGTCCTCAAAGCTATAATAAGATAGAGAACAGCATGGGCTCCCTGTTGGATTTTATGAAAGGACAGAAATTATATCTGCTGTGATGGTCTATTATAAGGATATATACATTGGTGCCCTGAGAGGCAGCCACAGTGCTTTCTTGTTTCATTTAAGTCTTTATTTTTTATGGACAATATTATAAGTTGTTATACTATGTGCATCACCTACAATAGCAATAAGCTGTTAAGCATTAGATCTGCTATGCCAAGTAAAATATTTCCATATGTCTGTTGCATTCCAGAGGAAATCTCTGCAAGTGGTTTATCTCCTTGCAAGATTAGAAGAAGAAAATCCCATGTATAATGTGGAAGAGCGCTGGCTACTCTCAAAATGCAGGGTATCTGCCCAGCTTTTTCCCTATATTTTTCTTTAAAATGTACAGTCACTATGTAATAAGTTGTTTGAGCTGTGGATGTGAGTGAGCTCAATTAAAGATTTTTCTACATCATCTGTGTATTGTTTTACTGAAACTTAGCTGAATGATTCTGTCCATAACGCTTTAGTTGAGTTGTCTGTTTAGAGCTGACCATTACCTTGATCTCAGTTAGAAAAAGAAAGGAGGAGGCTTATGTTTTTATATCAATCAAAAATAGTGCAACAATATATCTATCTCAATGACTGAATGCTCTCCTGTTTTAGAATGTTTTATCAAGTGTGTTCCCTTTAATTCTCCTTGTGAGTTTTCTTCTACAATCCTGGTTTCAGTTTACATTCCTCATCCTTCCAAGGTTTGTGTGGCACAAAAGTATCTAGCTGACTAGATTTTTGAAATAGAACAGAAATATCCAAATGCTGGTATCATCATTGTGCATGATTTTAATCAGTCTAATCTGTGTACAAAACTTCCTAAATATAAACAACTAATTAAGGGCCAGATTACGAGTGGAGCGCAAACAATTGTGCCCGAGCAATAAGGGGCTTATCGTAGAGCTTTGCGCTTATCAGGCTTACCGCTATTATTACAAGTTGAAAGTAAACACGATCACAATTTACTCTAGAATGATACCACTACTTCAGAGTTCTTGCTAACTGTTTTGCAAAACTTTAAATTTCACAAAACACTTCAAAAATGCATTACAAAGTATAGTAACAATATCTATTAAAATTATTCAAAAAAAATATTGCACACAAAAGTTATAAAGGCTCAAAGATTATGGGGCCTATTTATCAAGCCTTTAACCACAAATATGCTGGAATTTCGCAGCCTAATTGTGGAGAGCTTGATTCGCCTTATTTATCAAAGGCTACAGACCGGCAAAAGTAGAATTTTGTGATGTAACATATGATCCGCCGGTCTCAGTCCGACACAGATCGATGGTTGCATCACTACAGATGTTCCGAATGCAAATTTGGCACTATCGGACTACTTTTGCTAGTTAGCAAAAATTTACCAGATACGCTCGCCACTATTCCGGCCCAGTGTACCTGGTTTTCAATCCGCTGCCCTGGAGGTGGCGGATGCCATAGGAATCAATAGGAGTCTGAAAGCAGCGGAAGCTTAAGTTCGCTGCTGCCCAATATCCCATTGATTCCTATGGTATAATAAAAGTAACGTTTACACCTAACACCCTAACATGTACCCTGAGTCTAAACACCCCATATCTGCCGCCCCCTACACCACCGCCACCTACATTATACTTATTAACCCCTAATCTGCTGCCCCTACACCACCGCCACCTAAATAAAAGTTATTAACCCATAATCTGCTGCTCCTGACACTGCCGCTATCTACATAAAGTTATTAACCACTATCCCGCAGCTCCCGGAGCCCACCACAACTAAATAAAGTTATTAACCCCTAAACCCCTGGCCTCCCACATCACTACCACTTACTAAAACTATTAACCCCTAAACCACAAGCCCCCCACATCGCCATAAACTAAATTCAACTATTAACCCCTAAAACCTAACAACCCTCTAACCTTACATTAAATATTAACTCATCCCTATCTTATAATAAATTTAAACTTAACTTTAGATTTAAATTAACTACAGGGAGTGCAGAATTATTAGGCAAGTTGTATTTTTGAGGATTAATTTTATTATTGAACAACAACCATGTTCTCAATGAACCCAAAAAACTCATTAATATCAAAGCTGAATAGTTTTGGAAGTAGTTTTTAGTTTGTTTTTAGTTATAGCTATTTTAGGGGGATATCTGTGTGTGCAGGTGACTATTACTGTGCATAATTATTAGGCAACTTAACAAAAAACAAATATATACCCATTTCAATTATTTATTTTTACCAGTGAAACCAATATAACATCTCAACATTCACAAATATACATTTCGGACATACAAAAACAAAGCAAAAACAAATCAGTGACCAATATAGCCACCTTTCTTTGCAAGGACACTCAAAAGCCTGCCATCCATGGATTCTGTCAGTGTTTTGATCTGTTCACCATCAACATTGCGTGCAGCAGCAACCACAGCCTCCCAGACACTGTTCAGAGAGGTGTACTGTTTTCCCTCCTTGTAAATCTCACATTTGATGATGGACCACAGGTTCTCAATGGGGTTCAGATCAGGCGAACAAGGAGGCCATGTCATTAGATTTTCTTCTTTTATACCCTTTCTTGCCAGCCACGCTGTGGAGTACTTGGACGCGTGTGATGGAGCATTGTCCTGCATGAAAATCATGTTTTTCTTGAAGGATGCAGACTTCTTCCTGTACCACTGCTTGAAGAAGGTGTCTTCCAGAAACTGGCAGTAGGACTGGGAGTTGAGCTTGACTCCATCCTCAACCCGAAAAGGCCCCACAAGCTCATCTTTGATGATACCAGCCCAAACCAGTACTCCACCTCCACTTGCTGGCGTCTGAGTCGGACTGGAGCTCTCTGCCCTTTACCAATCCAGCCATGGGCCCATCCATCTGGCCCATCAAGACTCACTCTCATTTCATCAGTCCATAAAACCTTAGAAAAATCAGTCTTGAGATATTTCTTGGCCCAGTCTTGACATTTCAGCTTGTGTGTCTTGTTCAGTGGTGGTCGTCTTTCAGCCTTTCTTACCTTGAGTATTGCACACCTTGTGCTTTTGGGCACTCCAGTGATGTTGCCAAACTGGTGGCAAGTGGCTTCTTGGCAGCTGCACGCTTGACTTTTCTCAGTTCATGGGCAGTTATTTTGCGCCTTGGTTTTTCCACACGCTTCTTGCGACCCTGTTGACTATTTTGAATGAAACGCTTGATTGTTCGATGATCACACTTCAGAAGCTTTGCAATTTTAAGAGTGCTGCATCCCTCTGCAAGATATCTCACTATTTTTGACTTTTCTGAGCCTGTCAAGTCCTTCTTTGACCCATTTTGCCAAAGGAAAGGAAGTTGCCTAATTATTATGCACACCTGATATAGGGTGTTGATGTCATTAGACCAAACCCCTTCTCATTACAGAGATGCACATCACCTAATATGCTTAATTGGTAGTAGGCTTTCGAGCCTATACAGTTTGGAGTAAGACAACATGCATAAAGAGGATGATGTGGTCAAAATACTAATTTGCCTATTAATTCTGCACTCCCTGTATATTAAACTATTAATTAATTAATTAATTAATCTATTCTATTATAATAAAATTACATTAAGCTACAAATTAAATTAACTATATTATAAATTTAAACACCTAACCAAATTCAAATAATTTAAATCTACACTAAAAAATTACAAAGTTACAAAAAACTAACAATTAAGTTACAAAAAATAACAAACACTAAGTTACACAAAAAATAAACACTAAGTTACTAAGTTTTTATGAAAATAAAAATGCCCCCCAAAATAAAAAAACCCTAGCCTACAATAAACTACAAATAGCTCTTAAAAGGGCCTTTTGTGGGTCATAGCCCCAAAGTAATCAGCTCTTTAACCTGTAAAAAAAATACAAATACCCCCCCAACAGTAAAACCCACCACCCATACAACCAACCCCCCAAATAAAAAGCTAATCTAAAAAAACCTAAGCTCCCCATTGCCCTGAAAAGGGCATTTGGATGGACATTGCCCTTAAAAGGGCATTTAGCTCTATTGCAGCCCAAGACCTAATCTAAAACTAAAACCCACCCAATATAAACCCTTAAAAACACTAACCCCAGAAGATTTACTTACTTCTTACTTCTTCACCCAGACGGCATCTTCTATCTTCATCCATCTGGCACGGAGTGGCTCCATCTTCAAGACATCCGACACGGAGCATCCTCTTCCTTCCGACGACTACCGACGAATGAAGGTTCCTTTAAATGACATAATCCAAGATGGCGTCCCTTAGATTCTGATTGGCTGATAGAATTCTATCAGCCAATCAGAATTAAGGTTGAAAGAATCCTATTGGCTGTTGCAATCAGCCAATATGATTGAGCTTTCATCCTATTGGCTGTTGCAATCAGCCAATAGGATTGAGCTCGCATTCTATTGGCTGATTGGATCAGCCAATAGGATGAAAGCTCAATCCTATTGGCTGATTTCAACAGCCAATAGGATTTTTTCAACCTTAATTCCAATTGGCTGATAGAATTCTGTCAGCCAATCGGAATCTAAGGTACGTGTCATGATCCAGCCTAGAATTGAACCTGGGACCTGTCTCTATTTCTGCTGCTGTTCCTCCCCAGCCTGTTGTTTTACCACTTTGCCACCAGATAGCTTGAGCACAGACTAAGAATATTGGGTTTTCTGTTTGCTGCAACTTTGGTTCTCTGGCTCCACCTGCTTACCAGCTGAAACAAATTATTTGATCAGCAGCATGCTATATCTGGGAGGTTTGCTTTCAGTTCTGGGCCTTCTCCTCTGGTCCTGTTTCCTGAGTGAATACAGATTTGTTGGATTTCCTGGTGCCTGATTTCTGCTTCATTTACAGACTGCTCTTCCTGATTTTCCCTTGGCACTGTGTTCCATTTCTGGACTAATTTCCTGGCAATGGATCTTGGCTAATCCCCTGATATTTCCAAAGGACTGCTTCAGGTACATTTGCTTGCTCGTTACCTGTTACTACAGAGTTCCAGTTTACAGTCTATGCAAGTTTCCTGTCTGTTACTACAGTGTTCTAGTCTACAGCATATGCAAGTTTCCTGCTTGTTATTACAAAGATCTGCATTCCTGCCTGTTACTACAGAGTTCCAGTCTACACCATATGCAAGTATCCTGCCTGTTATTACAAAGATCTGCATTCCTGCCTGTTATTACAGAGTTCCAGACTACAGCATATGAAGTATCCTGCCTGTTATTACAAAGATCTAATTCCTGCCTGTTATTACAGAGTTTCAGTCTACAGCATATGCAAGTATCCTGCCTGTTATTACAAAGACTGTATTCCTGCCTGTTACTACAGAGTTCCATTCTACAGCCTATAGACTTTGCCTTATCTCGTTTGCATATCTCTGCATTGATAATTATCCTATCAATAAAACCATCACCTTTATTTCCTAAAACCTTGTACCTGTTTAATTATGCCAAAAATGAAAGACTCACACAGACAAAACACAACTTTAACCCCAGAATCTGACACCTCTGCACAACAACTCCCAACTCTTGAACCTGCTCCCTTGCAGAGTATGATAGGACGCCATCTTGGATGATGTAATTTAAAGGAACCTTCATTCGTCGGTATTCGTTGGAAAGAAGAAGATGCTCCGCATCAGATGTTTTGAAGACTGAGCCGCTGCGTGCCGGATGGATGAAGATAGAAGATGCCGTCCGTCTGGATGAAGACTTCTGTGGGCTTGGATGAAGACTTCAGCCACTTCGTTGAGGACTTCTCCTGGCTTCTTGGAGGATGGATGTCGAATCTTCAAAACTGTAAGTAAATCTTCTGGGGTTAGTGTTAGGATTTTTTAAGGGTTTATTAGGTGGGTTTTAGTTTTAGATTAGGTCTTGGGCTGCAATAGAGCTAAATGCCCTTTTAAGGGTAATGTCCATCGAAATGCCCTTTTCAGGGCAATGGGGAGCTTAGGTTTTTTTAGATTTGCTTTTTATTTGGGGGCTTGGTTGTGTGGGTGGTGGGTTTTACTGTTGGGTGGTATTTGTATTTTTTTTTTACAGGTTAAAGAGCTGATTACTTTGGGGCAATGCCCCACAAAAGGCTCTTTTAAGGGCTATTTGTAGTTTATTGTAGGCTAGGGTTTTTTTTTATTTTGGGAGGGCTTTTTTATTTTCATAGGGCCCTTAGATTTGGTGTAATTAGTTTAAAGCTTTGATAATTTATTTTTTATTTTTTGTAACTTAGTGTTTATTTTTGTGTGCAACTTAGTGTTTGTTAATTTTTGTAACTTTTTAGTGTAGATTTAAATTATTTGAGTAGGGTTAGGTGTTTAAATATATAATATATTTAATTTAATTTGTAGTTTTATGTAATTTTAGTATAACAGTTAGGTTAGATTAATTTTTCTTTTAATATAGTTTAATGTAATTTTAGTTTAAAAGTTAGGTTGGATTAATCATTAATGTAATGTAGTTCAATGTAATTGTATTATTATAGTTAGGGTAGGTTAATTATAAATTTAATATAGTTTAATGTAATTTTATTATAATAGTTAGAATAGGTTAATTAATAGTTTAATATACTTTAATTTAAATCTAAAGGTAAGTTTAAATGTATTATACGATAGGGATGAGTTAATATTTAATATAAAGTTAGCGGGTTGTTAGGTTTAGGGGTTAATAGGTTCATTTAGTTTATGGCGATGTGGGGGACTGGCGATTTAGGGGTTAATACATTTATTTAGTTGTGGTGGGCTCCGGGAGCGACAGGATAGGGGTTAATAACTTTATGTAGGTGGCGGCAGATTAGGGGTTAATAAGTATAATGTAGGTGGCGGTGGGCTCCGGGAGCAGAGGAATAGGTGTTGATAAGTTTATTAGAGTGGCGGTGGTCTCCGGGAGCAGCAGTTTAGGGGTTAATAACTTTATTTAGTTGCAGGGGGGTCCGGGAGCGACGGGATAGGGGTTAAACAGTTTGGTATAGTGGCAGTGCTTAGTGACAGTATACAAATAAAGCTGGGAAAAAGCAGAAGAGCAGCGGGATCGATGACTGTTAGTTAACAACAGTCAGCTGCTCATCGCCCCATACTTGGTGTGCAGCTTTTTGTCAGCTTTTTTGTTAAATATGTAGAACGTATTCAGGTCCGCGGCAGCGAAGTTAGGCGATGTCAGGCAAGCGTATTGGTGCCGGCGAATGCAGCACAGTTGACGGTTTGATAAATAGGCCTCTTGAGGTCTCAGGTGTTAGAAAAACAAAAGGCAGGCAAAAGGCTTTAACATAGAGATACATACATATACAAGTTTAAAGATGTACAGTATATGTATGTATATATGTTTGTCTATATATGCATACATTTGTATTTATATGTATATATATATATATACACAAATGTACATACACCACGCTAACATAATTCCCTGTGGGCTTCAATGGAGCATGAAAAGTGTGTGTGTGTGTGGGGGGGGGGGGGACTAAGATCCTACTCACGTTCAAACCGGAACCCATTTTCTCAAGTGCACTAATCCGACATGAAAATATGAATACTTCATATTCTTTACATATAAGACTATGTTATGTTATGTTTTTTCATATGAATATATGATGGTTTTGTTTTGGTAACATATAAATTCATGGGTATACTGTAGATATACAGATATATATATATATGTATATATATATATATATATATATATATATATAGTATCTCACAAAAGTGAGTACACCCCTCACATTTTTGTAAATATTTCATCATATCTTTTTATGTGACAACTCTGAAGAAATGACACTTTGCTACAATGTAAAATAGTGAGTGTACAGCCTGTATAACAGTGTACATTTGCTGTCCCCTCAAAATAACTCAACACACCGCCATTAATGTCTAAACTTTTGTCAACAAAAGTGAGTACACACCTAAGTGGAAATGTCCGAATTGTGTGGTCACCATTATTTTCCAGCACTGCCTTAACCCTCTTGGGCATGGAGTTCACCAGAGCTTCACAGGTTGCCACTGGAGTCCTATTCCACTCCTCTATGATGACATCATGGAGCTGGTGGATTTTAGAGACCATGCGCTCCCCCACCTTCCAATTGAGGATGCCCCACAGATGCTCAATAGGGTTTAGGTCTGAAACAATGCTTGGCCAGTCCATCACCTTTACCCTCAGCTTTTTTAGCAAGGTAGTGGTCATCTTGGAGGTGTTTGGGGTAATTTATCATGTTGGAATACTGCCCTGCGGCCCAGTTTCCGCTTCAGTTTGTCACAGTACATGTTGGCACTCATACATCTATTTCCCAAGGACAACCTCTGGATGTGACGCTGAGCATGTGCACTTAACTTCTTTGGTCGACCATGGTGAGGACTGTTCTGAGTGGAACCTGTCCTGTGAAACCGCTGTATGGACTTGCCCACCGTGCTGCAGCTCAGTTTCAGGGTCTTGGCAATCTTCTTATAGACTAGGCCATCTTTATGTAGAGCAACAATTCTTTTTTTCAGATCCTCAGAGAGTTCTTTGCCATGAGTGCCATGTTGAGCTTCCAGTGACCAGTATGAGAGAGTGTGAGAGCGATAACACCACATTTAACACACCTGCTCCCTATTCACACCTGAGACCTTGTAACACTACCAAGTCACATGACATTGGGGAGGGAAAATGGCTAATTGGGCCCAATTGGGACATTTCCACCTAGGGGTGTACTCACTTTTGTTGCCAATGGTTTAGACATTAATGGCTGTGTGTTGAGTTATTTTGAGGGGACAGCAAATTTACACTGTTATACAGGGTGTACACTCGCAACTTTACATTGCAGCAAAGTGTCATTTCTTCAGTGTTGTCACATGAAAAGATATAAAATATTTACAAAAATGTGTGGGGTGAACTCACTTTTGTGAGATACTGTATATATGAATATCTATTTAAAAATACATAGAACACATTCCCCTATGTGAAGAACATTGGAATGTCAAATTTTTACAGTAAATACACAGTGTAACACTATTAAATATGAATATTGTATAAACAAATATTTACATGTTTTCAGCTACTTAACTGCAAAGTGCTTCAATGCACTAATATAAGAATATTTGTGTCTACACATGTATTTATGTCTTTAAATGTGTATATATGTCTGCAAATATATATATATATATATATACACATATAAATACACAAATACACATGTACACACATATAAATATATATAAATATATATATATATATATATATATATATATGCAGTATGTATATATATATATATATATATATATATATATATATATATATATATATATACACAAATTTAGACATGTATACTGTATGTATTTATCTCTATGTTAAAGCCATTTACCGGCCTTTTTTTTCTAACACCTGAGACCTTATAAATGTTTTTCTACAATTGTATTTTAATAATTTTATTAAATAGTGTTATTACAATTGTAACTGTACATTGTAATTTATTTATGATGTGTTTTGTTCAACTTTTTTGTTTCTTGAAACAGTTAACCAGAGCACTGAGGTTGCGGTAATCATTCTAGCATAGATTGTGCTCACACATTAGCAATTACTTTAAACTTGTAATACGAGTGTTCCCTCTGACTTAATATTGCTAGCACGTAACTGTTAGCACGCCACTCGTAATCTTGCTCTATATCAGCTTTTGTGAAGGAGTATGCATAGTATTTACATAAATTCCATAATAATAATAATAATAATAATAAACCTTGTTTCACTCTAGAGCTAAGGAAACTGCAACTGTGAAAAGAGGAAGCTTAAAGGAATGGTGACGAAGGAGTATTTAAAAGAGCAAAATATTTGTTCAAAAAAAACAATTAAGGCTGCTAAAAAAACAATATAAAGGTAAACTTGAACAACATTTTGCTGCAAATGGCAACAGTACTATGGTCTTGAAAGGTCTCCAGTCAATATTTTATAGTCACCGAACATCAAGTAAACTCTGTTTTTAATTTGACAGAAGCCTATGAAAGCACCAGACCCTGACAATTTCTATTCTGCTACATTGAAACATTGTGCTGACCAATCTTTTTAACCAGTCCTTAATACAATTTGTTGTAACAGCCTAATTCAAACTTCAATTATTATTCTAGTTCAGAAGAAACAGTCGGCTAGATTACAAGTTTTGTCGGTAAAGACTAGCGTTGCTAACGCTCCTTTTTTCCCAGCGCTCACTTTAAACAACGCTGGTATTACAAGTTTTCTGAATGGCTACGTTAGCCTCAGAAAAGTGAGCGTTGAACAAATTTAGCGTCACTTCTCCCTGTAATACCATTGTTGCTTACAGTAGCAGTAAGCTGCCTAAAACGTGCTCATGCACGATTTCCCCATAGGAAACAATGGCGCTGAGCTGGGTGAAAAAAACCTAACACCTGCAAAAAAGCAGCATTCAGCTCCTAACGCAGCCCCATTGTTTCCTATGGGGAAAAGAATTTTATGTCTGCACCTAACACCCTAACATGAACCCCGAGTCTAAACACCCCTAATCTTATACTTAATAACCCCTAATCTGCCGCCCCCGACATCCTTGCCACCTGCATTATATTATTAAACCCTAACCTGCCGCTCCGGACACCGCCGCCACCTACATTATAGCTATGAACCCCAAATCTGCTGCCCCTAACATCGCCGACACCTACATTATAGTTATTAACCCCTAATCTGCCCCCCCAATGTCGCCGCCACCTACCTACAATTATTAACCCCTAATCTGCCGACCGGACATCGCCGCCACTATAATAAATGTATTAACCCCTAAACCACCGCACTCCCGCCTCGCAAACACGAGTAAAATTTTATTAACCCCTAATCTGCCCCCCCAACATCGCTGACACCTACCTACAATTATTAACCCCTAATCTGCCATCCCCAAAGTCGCCGCTACTATAATAAATGTATTAACCCCTAAACCTAAGTCTAACCCTAACCCTAACACCCCCCTAACTTAAATCTATTTTAAATAAATCTAAATAAAATTACTATAATTAAATAAATTATTCCTATTTAAAACTAAATACTTACCTGTAAAATAAACCCTAATATAGCTACAATATAACTACTAATTACATTGTAGCTATTTTAGGATTTATATTTATTTTACAGGCAACTTTGTATTTATTTTAACTAGGTACAATAGTTATACCTAGTTAAAATAATTACAAAATTACCTGTAAAATAAATCCTAACCTAAGTTACAAATACACCGAACACTACACTATCAATAAATTAATTAAATAAATTAACTACAATTATCTAAAATAAAATACAATTAAATAAACTAAACTATATTACAAAAAAAACTAAATTACAAAAAATAAAAAAATATTACAAGAAGTTTAATATAATTACACCTAATTTAATCCCCCTAATAAAATAAAAAAGCCCCCCAAAATAATAAAATTCCCTATCCTAAACTAAATGACAAATAGCCCTTAAAAGGGCCTTTTGCGGGGCATTGCCCCAAAGTAATCAGCTCTTTTACCAGCCCTTAAAAGGGCTTTTGGCGGGGCATCTTCTATCTTCATCCATCCGGAGCGGAGCAGAGCCATCTTCTATCCAGCCAACGCGGAGCCATCCTCTTCAATCAAAGTCCTAACGAAGAATGAAGGTTCCTTTAAATGACGTCATCCAAGATGGCGTCCCTCGAATTCCAATTAACTTATAGGATTCTATCAGCCAATCGGAATTAAGGTAGGAAAAATCTGATTGGTTGATTTAATCAGCCAATCGGATTGAAGTTCAATCCGATTGGCTGATTGGATCAGCCAATAGAATGAACTTCAATCCAATTGGCTGATTAAATCAACCAATCTGATTTTTCCTACCTTAATTCCGATTGACTGATAGAATCCTATATCAGCCAATCAGAATTCGAGGGACGCCATCTTGGATGACGTAATTTAAAGGAACCTTCATTCTTCATTAGGACTTTGATTGAAGAGGATGGCTCCGAGTCGGCTGGATAGAAGATGACTCTGCTCCGCTCCGGAAGGATGAAGATAGAAGATGCCGCCTGGATGAAGATGTCTGACGTTCCGGATGTCCTCTTCTGCCCCATCGGTGCCTGGCTGGGTGAAGACGGCTCAAGGTAGGGTGATCTTCAATGGGGTAGTGTTAGTTTTTTTTAAGGGGGGATCGGGTGGTTTTTAGAGTAGGTGTGTGGGTGGTGGGTTGTAATGTTGGGGGGGGGTATTGTACATCTTTTTTTTACAGGTAAAAGAGCTGATTACTTTGGGGAAATGCCCTGCAAAAAGCCCTTTTAAGGGCTGGTAAAAGAGCTGATTACTTTGGGGCAATGCCCCGCAAAAGGCCCTATTAAGGGCAATTTGTAATTTAGTTTAGGATAGGGAATTTTATTATTTTGGGGGGCTTTTTATTTTATTAGGGGGATTAAATAGGTGTAATTAGATTAAACTTCTTGTAAAAAATTTTTATTTTTTGTAATTTAGTGTTTGTTTTTTTTGTAATATAGTTTATTTAATTGTATTTTATTTTAGATAATTGTAGTTAATTTATTTAATTATTTTATTGATAGTGTAGTGTTAGTTGTATTTGTAAATTAGGTTAGGATTTATTTTACAGGTAATTTTGTAATTATTTTAACTATTAACTATTTAATAACTATTGTACCTAGTTAAAATAAATACAAAGTTGCCTGTAAAATAAATATAAATCCTAAAATAGCTACAATGTAATTATTAGTTATATTGTAGCTATATTAGGGTTTATTTTACAGGTAAATATTTAGTTTTAAATAGGAATAATTTATTTAATTATAGTAATTTTATTTAGATTTATTAAAAATAGATTTAAGTTAGGGGGGTGTTAGGATTAGGGTTAGACTTAGGTTTAGGGGTTAATACATTTATTATAGTAGCGGCGACGTTGGGGGCGGCAGATTAGGGGTTAATAATTGTAGGTAAAATTTAACTAGTGTTTGCGAGGCGGGAGTGCGGCGGTTTAGGGGTTAATACATTTATTATAGTGGCGGCGATGTCCAGTCGGCAGATTAGGGGTTAATAAGTGTAGTTAGGTGGCGGCGACGTTGGGGGTGGCAGATTAAGGGTTAATAAATATAATGTAGGTGTTGGCGATGTTAGGGGCAGCAGATTAGGGGTTCATAGCTATAATGTAGGTGGCGGCGGTGTCCGGTCGGCAGATTAGGGGTTAAATAATTTTTTTATAGTGTTTGCGATGTGGGGGGCCCTCGGTTTAGGGGTTAATAGGTAGTTTATGGGTGTTAGTGTACTTTGTAGCACTGTAGTTAAGAGCTTTATGTTCCGGCGTTAGCCCATAAAACTCTTAACTACTGACTTTTATATGCGGTAGGAGTCTTGGAGGTAGAGGCTGTACCGCTCACTTCTTCCAAGACTTGTAATACCAGCCTTAGGAAAATCCCATTAAAAAGATAGGATAGGCAATTGATGTAAGGGGATTTGCGGTATGGAAAAGTCGCGGAAAAAAAGTGAGCGGTACACCTGTACCTGCCAAACTTGTAATACCAGTGGGCATTAAAAAGCAGCGTTAGGACCCCTTAACGCTGCTTTTTAAAGCTAACGCCGAACTCGTAATCTAGCCGAATAGATTTTGAGCATGAATGATAACAGGCCTGTTGCTCTTACATATGTTATTATGAAATGCTTCGAAAGAATTATGCTGTGCCATTTAAAAGCCTTATCTGACACCCTTCAAGATCCACTACGGTTTCCATACAGATCTAATATATCTGTGGATGATGCAATTAATCTATTTTTATATTATATTTTACATAATTTGGATAATCCTTGCGCCTATTGGGTCAATTTATTATAGTGCAAGCGGACATGATACGATGTAGCGTATCATGTCCGCTGCACATCAAAAAATGCCAACAGCGTACGTATTTGTGATTGCACAAGCAGTTGTTGTGAACTGCTGGTGCAATACCCCCCCTGCAGATTCACGGCTAATCGTCCGCTAGCAGGGGGTGTCAATCAACCCAATTGTATTTGATCGGGTTGATTTCTGCCTGCTGCCTCAGAGCAGGCGAACAGGTTATGAAGCAGCGGTCTTTAGGCGGTCTGAAGATTCACCGGAAACACGGGGCAACAAGCTTGATAAATTGACCCCTATGTCCGAGCTTTATTTGTCGATTTCAGTTCTGCTTTTCATTCTATTGTTCTTGATTTACTTTTTGTTAAATTAAACAACTTAATGTGGCCTTTTCCATATGTTAATGGCTTTATAGCTTTTTAACTAATAGGAAACAAGTGAATGGGCTGATTTCTGACCCTGTCTTCCTCAATACTGGTGTCCCACGGGGTTGTGTTCTTTCTCACTTGCTCTATTCCTTATATACCAATAATTGTACCTCTGCAAACAAATCTGTGAAGTTATTGAAATTTGTAGACAACACTACTCTGATTGGGCTTATCTCAAATGAAGATGAATTGAGCTATGACATGGAACTAGACAGGCTGGTAATATGGAGTGAAGCAAACAATTTTGAATTAAATGTTCATAAAACCAAAGAGATGCTAATTACTTTTAGAAAACAAATAAGTCTACATCAACTTCTTCCCTGAAAATTAAAGATTGCATTGTAAACAGAGTTACATCGTACAAATTCCTTGGTACAACAATTCAACATGATTTGAAATGGGTCGTTAATATTGTTACTATTATTAGAAAGTCTCAACAATGTTTGCGCTTCTTAAAGGGACAGTATACACCAAATTTCATTTAACTGCATGTAATAGACACTACTATAAAGAATAATACGCACATACACTGATCTAAAAATCCAGTATAAAACCGTTTAAAAACTTACTTCCCAGTTTAGCTCTGTTTAAAAGGTAGCTGGAACACCCACTGCCAGTGGGAAATAGCAGACACTCCCCCATCCCCCTTCCTTTGCATATGAAAAGATGCGTTACACAAACAGAAGCAAGCTGGAGTAGGTATACGTCAGTATTCTCCTATAATTTTGGGACTTGGTTAGGGGTCTGAAAATCAGAGCAAAGTTATTTAAAAATAAGCAAAACTATACTTTTTAAAAAACAAACAAACCTGTATGGGCTATATAAATTGATCATCAACAAAAAATGTATGCAAAGAAAAATCGAGTGTATAATGTCCCTTTAAGGCAACATAAAAATACTGGCCTGTGTAAAAAACTGTTAACTTGCTTTTATTCAGCCATCATTGAACCGGTTTTATCATCCTCTATTTAAACCTAATATATCTTGTCTACATTATCATTTAAGGAGAAACTACACCGACTTGTGAGATTTGCAAATAAGTATTTGGATGTCAACTAATTTCTCTTAAGGACATTTACTTCTCAAGGATGAATAAGGAAGTCAGAAAACTTTTATCTGATTCATCTCACCCTGGTCATTGCTTTTTTTTTTTTTTTTTTTTAATTTATCTTTTTATTATAGGCCAAGTTTGAGAGTTTTATGGACTAGGACAAATTGTTTTCTGAATAGATGTCTCCCCAGGCTATAAAAATAGCAAACAGGAATACTTCTCTTATTTCTTTTTTGGTATGATAAATTCCACTTTAGTCACTCTTGTGAATATATTTGATGATTACATTTTTACACTGTTGAAGCAGCAAAAAAGGTTGAAGCAGCTTAAACCTTTTTTACTATACTTGATTGGGGTTAGTGCATGAACCCCTGTAGCGTGCACCTTTTGTCTGGTTGGTGAGTGCTGGGCCTACCCTTTTTTATACATAGATTTTTACACTGTTCATTGTATTTGTTTGTTCATTTTTAATCTGGTACCTTTTGCGCCACAAAAAATTCATTTTATATACAGTATATACGGTATATATATATATATGCAATCCATAATACCACTTTAGAGGTTTTTATGTCCTGAATTAAATCATTATTATTACTAGTATAGCGCAGAACTACAAGAACATCTCCACTATTTGTGCACCTTTGGCTTAGTGCTTAACATGAATTTTACATAAGTCTGTTATATGACAGATTAAGCAAACCCGCGTGCAGATTTTAGCGCACACTAGATAATCACTCAAGTGACAAAAATATCTTTGTGCAGGTAATACAAGAGTAAAAATAAAAACTCTATTAATTATACTCAAGCAATATTGAGGCACAATAGCGCCAATCTTTTTTGCAATCCACTTGTAATTTAGGCCTTAGAAAGTTGCAGCAGCTGAAAAACACCACCTATTTAGAAGTGATGTAAATACCTGTTACCACCATAAAACAATAACAGCAAATAAATAAGCTAAGGAATCACATATCATTAAGACAAATCATTAAGAAAATATTCCCTCAAATTCCACTTGTCATCTTGAAAATCAGATAAAATCTATTTTCTTATGTCACAAATTGATACATTTGAAATTTGACTGACTGATCATTTATTGGTGTTGTCAAAACCACAGGTATTAAAATGATGTTTGGTCTCTATACTATCTCTCGCCTAGATTTAGAGTTTTGTCGGTAAAGACCCGCGGTGCTAACGCTCCTTTTTTTTCCAGCGTACCCTTAAGACAACACTGGTATTTAGAGTTGTCTGAATGGCTGCGTTAGCCTCAGAAAAGGGAGCGTTGAGCATAATTTAGCTCCACTTCAACCCTCAATACCAGCGTTGCCTATGGTAGCGGTAAGCTGGAAAAACGTGCTTGTGCACGATTTCCCCATAGGAAACAATGGGGCTGAGCTGTCTGAAAAAAAAACCTAACAACTGCAAAAAAGCAGCGTTCAGCTCCTAACGCAGCCCCATTGTTTCCTATGGGGAAACACTCTCTAAGTCTACACCTAACACCCTAACATGAACCCCGAGTCTAAACACCCCTAACCTTACACTTATTAACCCCTAATCTTCCGATCCGGACACCGCCCCAATCTACATTATCCCTATGAACCCTTAATCTGCTGTCCCTAACATCGCCAACACCTATATTATATTTATTACCACCTAATCTGCCCCCTCAATGTCGCCGCCACCTACCTACACTTATTAACCTCTAATCTGCCGACCGGACCTTGCCGCCACTATAATAAATGTATTAACCCCTAAACCGCCGCACTCCCGCCTCGCAAACACTATAATAAATTGTATTAACCCCTAATCTGCCCTCCCTAACATCGCCGCCACCTACCTACAATTATTAACCCCTAATCTCCCGCCCCCATTGTCGCCGCTACTATAATAAAGTTATTAACCCCTAAACCTAAGTATAACCCTAACACCCCCTAACTTAAATATAATTTAAATAAAATGAACTAAGTTTACTATAATTAAATAAATTATTCCTATTTAAAACTGAATACTTACCTATAAAATAAACCCTAATATAGCTACAATAGAACTAATAGTTATATTGTAGCTATTTTAGGATTTATATTTATTTTACAGGCAACTTTGTATTTATTTTAACTAGGTACAATAGCTATTAAATAGTTAATAACTATTTAATAGCTACCTAGTTAAAATAATTACAAAATTACCGGTAAAATAAATCCTAACATAAGTTACAAATACACCTAACACTACACTATCAATAAATTAATTAAATAAATTAACTACAATGATCTAAACTATACAATTAAATAAACTAATCTATAATACAAAAAAACAAACAAAAACTAAATTACAGAAAATAAAAAAAATAAAATACAAGAAGTTTAAACTAATTACACCTAATCTAAGCCCCCTAATAAAATAAAAAAGCCCCCGAAAATAATAAAATGCCCTACCCGATTCTAAATTACAAAGTAATCAGCTCTTTTACCAGCCCTTAAAAGGGCTTTTTGCGGGGCATTGCCCCAAAGTAATCAGCTCTTTTACCTGTAAAAAAATACAACCCCCCCAACATTAAAAACCACCACCCACATAGGTAGGAAAATTCTGATTGGCTGTTTCAATCAGCCAATCAGAATGACCTCGCATTCTATTGGCTGTTCCGATCAGCCAATAGAATGCAAGGTCAATCCGATTGGCTGATTGGATCAGCCAATCGGATTGAATTTCAGCCAATCAGAATTTTCCTACCTTAATTCCGATTGGCTGATAGAATTCTATCAGCCAATCGGAATTCGAGGGACGCCATCTTGGATGACGTCATTTAAAGGAACCGTCATTCGTCGTTCAGTCGTCAGCCAGGATGGATGTTCCGCGTCTGAGGTCTTCAGGATGCTGCCGCTCCGCTCCGGATGGATGAAGATAGAAGATGCCGCTTGGATGAACACTTCAATCGGATGGAAGACCTCTTCTTGCCCCGCTTGGATGAAGACTTCTACAGGATGGAGGACCTCTTCTTGCTCTGCTTGGATGAAGAATTTGGCTCGGCTGGGTGAAGACGACTCAAGGTAGGGAGATCTTCAGGGGGTTAGTGTTAGGTTTATTTAAGGGGGGTTTGGGTGGGTTAGAGTAGGGGTATGTGGGTGGTGGGTTTTAATGTTGGGGGGGTTGTATTTTTTTACAGGTAAAAGAGCTGATTACTTTGGGGCAATGCCCCACAAAAAGCCCTTTTAAGGGCTGGTAAAAGAGCTTATTACTTTGTAATTTAAAATAGGGTAGGGCATTTTATTATTTTGGGGGGCTTTTTTATTTTTTAGGGGGCTTAGATTAGGTATAATTAGTTTAAACTTCTTGTATTTTTTTATTTTATGTAATTTAGTGTTTGTTTGTTTTGTATTATAGATTAGTTTATTTAATTGTATTTTAGTTTAGCTAATTGTAGGTAATTTATTAAATTAGTTTAATGATAGTGTAGTGTTAGGTGTATTTGTAACTTAGGTTAGGGTTTATTTTACAGGTAATTTTGTAATTATTTTTACTAGGTAGCTATTAAATAGTTATTAACTATTTAATAGCTATTGTACCTAGTTAAAATAAATACAAAGTTGTCTGTAAAATAAATATAAATCCTAAAATAGCTACAATATAACTATTAGTTATATTGTAGCTATATTAGGGTTTATTTTATAGGTAAGTATTTAGTTTTAAATAGGAATAATTTATTTAATTATAGTAAATTTATTTAGATTAATTTAAATTATATTTAAGTTAGGGGGGTGTTAGGGTTAGGTTTATAAATTTATTATAGTAGCGGTGAGGTCCGGTCGGCAGATTAGGGGTTAATAAGTGTAGGTAGGTGGCGGCAATGTTAGGGAGGGCAGATTAGGGGTTAATACCATTTATTATAGTGTTTGCGAGGCGGGAGTGCAGCGGTTTAGGGGTTAATACATTTATTATAGTGGCAGCGATGTACGGTAGGCAGATTAGGGGTTAATAATTGTAGGTAGGTGTCGGCGACGTGGGGGGCAGATTAGGGGGTGATAAATATAATATAGGTGTCGGCGATGTTAGGGGCAGCAGAATAGGGGTTCATAGGGATAATGTAGGTGGCGGCGGTGTCCGGAGCGGCAGATTAGGGGTTAAAAATTTTTATTATAGGGTTTGCGATGTGGGGGGGGGACTCAGTTTAGGGGTTCATAGGTAGTTTATGGGTGTACTTTATAGCACAGTAGTTAAGAGCTTTATGTTCCGGCGTTAGCCCATAAAACTCTTAACTACTGACTTATATTTGGTGGTAGGAGTCTTGTCGGTAGAGGCTCTACCGCTCACTTCTTCCAAGACTCGTAATACCAGCATTAGGCAAATTCCATTGAAAAGATAGTATACGCAATTTACATAAGGGGATCTGTGGTAGCCTTGAGTCGCAGAAAGAAAGTGAGCGGTAGACCCTTTCCTGGCTGACTCTAAATACCAGCGGGCGTTAAAAAGCAGCATTAGGACCCCTTAACGCTGCTTTTTAACCCTAACGCAGAACTCTAAATCTAGGCGTCTGTCTTTCTATCTCTCTCAGCATTTATATAATGATGGAACACAATGGGGAGACAAAGCAGGGAAGTTTAAACTGGCAGCTTTTTTATTTTAACTCATATAATACTATCAGGCCATATGCATCTACCTGGTTTCATTTAATAACACATTGCCACAATTTAAATGCTGACCTTTTGAATTCTGAATAAAAGTGCTGAACTATTCAGTCACTAAGACATTTTACATATGTTAGAGCATTAGTATCCTAACATTTGTAGTAATACTTAGCTTAATCTAGACATCTTTTCCAAACAGCATTAACATTGAGATATATGGCTAGATTGATAGGCTAAGGGGCCTCATTACTAATGCAAGATCATGTGTAAAATATATAGGGACGCACCATTTCTTTAGTGGTGCTTCCTGCCATAAATATAGTTGTTTCAAGTGCTCCAGTACATGATATATTGCATAATGCAGAGAATGAACAATCACAACCGTCACATGCTTGCAAAACTGACTATCTATACTATAATCGTGTTTGTAATGCGTCTGTCACCATCGGCAGTTGCGCACGCATCCTCAAAGGAATGTTGGCAGTGCGAGGCAGCCAACAGAATGTTGGCTGCACGCACAGGGAGAAGAATTCACCTGGATGCAGTGAAGCTCCATCCCGATGGATTCCGAAATTGGCAGGGTGGTGAAAGAATCCACCGCCTGCAATAAGTAATAAAAAAAAAAAAACTTACCGCCCGCAATAAATAAGTAAAAAAAAAATTAACCGCCCGTACGAACTATTAAGAAAAAAATAAACTAACTGCCCACATGAAGTATTAAAAAAAAAAATACCCATTAAAATTATTAACACCTAAATCAGCCAACCACAACATTGCAAACTACCTAATACATATATTAACCTCTAATTTGCCAACACCCACAAAGCATTAAACCTAATTTACCTATTAACTCCTAAACTGCCAACCCCCACAACGCAAAAAAGCTAATTTAATGATTAAGCCCCCTAAAATTACTACATTACAATTAAAATAATAATAAAAAATTAGCATTACATTAATCTGAAATTAGAGAAAATAAAAAAGGCTAACATTACAAAAAATAATAAACAACAGTATCCAAAATAAAAAAAATTAAACCTAATCCCTAAAAAAATAAAAAAGCCCCCCCAAAATAAAAACACCCCCTAATCTAAGAATAAACTACCAATAGCCCTTAAAATGGCTTTTTGTAGGGCATTACCTTAAATTAATTAGCTCTTTTACATTAAAAATAAACAAAGTCTCCCCTAACAGTGAAACCCCCAACCCACCAAACCCCCTAAGATAAAAAAAAAACCTGACACTAATACACCTAAACTACCCATTGTCCCTAAAGGGGCATTTGTATGGGCATTGCCTTTAAAAGGGCATTTAGCTCTTATGCACTGCCCATAAAAGGGCATTCAGCTCTATTGCAAATTACCCAATAAACCCTAATCTAAAAAAACATAAACCCCCCAAAAAATAAAAAATAAATATTAAAACCCCAAATAGGTACTCACGGTTTAAGAAGTCCGGCGGAGAAGGTTTTCTTCCAGACGGGTCCATCATCTTCATCCACATGGAAGGCGGCGCGGAGCAGACGTCCAGAGCGGTCTTCCCAGATGTGGTGGTCTTCCCTGATGTGCACAGAGCAAAGGCGGCACAGAGCGGAGGTCCGGAGCAGTCTTCCCAGATGTGGCGCTCCTCGGCGGCGGTCATCGGTGGTGGCGCTCCTCGGCAAAGGCGTGAAGGTTCCTATTCATGCAATCGTCTGCTGCACACTGAAGATTGAATTCAAGGTACTCCATATTTATTGGGGTACCTTGCATTCCTATTGGCTGAAATTTTCAAAATCAGCCAATAGCATGAGAGCTCCTGAAATCTTATTGGCTGATTTGAACAGCCAATAGGATTTCAGAAGCTCTAATCCTATTGGCTGTTTTGAAAAATTCAGCCAATAGGAATGCAAGGTACCCCAAATTGATTGTGATACCTTGCATTCAATATTCAGTATACGACGGACATTGGATGAAGAGGAGCCTCCATGACACGAGGACCACTTCCGCCATGAGGACTGCCGACGCCGAGGACCTCCAACGCTGCCACAGATGACCACCACTGAGGATCGCAACATCTGGGAAGACCGCTCCGGACCTCTGCTCCATGCCACCTTCGCTGTGGATGAAGATGATGGACCTGCCTAGAAGATCTTCTCCACCAGACTTCTGAAACCGTGATTACCTATTTCAGGCTTTAGTGTTAGGTTTTTTTATTTTTGTTTTTTTAGGATCAAATTCATTGGGCGATTTCAAAAAGAGATGAATGACCTTTTAAGGGCAGTGAAAAAGAGCTGAATGCCCTTTCAAGGGCAATGCCCATACAAATGCCCCTTTAGAGGCAATGGGTAGTTTAGGTTTATTAGTGTTATTTTTTTTTATTTTGGGGGGTTTGGTGGGTTAGGATAGTTTTACTGTTAGGGGGGACTTTTCTTTAGGGCAATGCCCTACAAAAAGCCCTTTAAAGGGCTATTGGTAGTTTAGTATTAGATTAGGAGGTGTTTTTATTTTGGGGGGATTTTTTATTTTTGTAGTGGTATTAGATTAGATTTAATTTTATTATTTTGGATAGCTTTGTTTATTTTTTTTCTGTATTTTTACTTTTTTATTTTTTGTAGCTTGGGGCGTTACATTTTTAACACATAGACTGCCCTCTGGGCAGGTTTATCAACTAGTTTAAATATAATACATTTTAAAATATTTACATATCTGTTTTACTGGATTGAACAAGAACTATCTCAGAAATCTAGATGACACAAACAAGTGGCTGGCTATGAGCAATCCAGGGGATTCTAGAGACAAGGTTAGAGTTTTCCACTAGACCTTCTTCAAGAATGCACAATTCATAAACACTATCGCACACACACACACAGATTTTGGAGCCCTTTCTACTCAAATACCATAAAATATAAACATTATTTTAATTAAATGTTGTGTGTGTGTATTTTCATATATATATATATATATATATATATATATGTGTGTGTGTAAATACAGTATATGATTAAAAGAGAATGATTAAAATTATAAAGAACATTTTCTTCTATGTCAATAACATTGGAATGTGAAATATTCAAAACTCACAACGGGTTGAGCACTCTTGGTCAAACACTTTCAACTTGTAATATGCGTGCTAACAAGAATGCATAAAAGGTTTACTTCCAGCAATGTTTGTGCTCAAGCGAAAGCGATAAATAGTCAGTGACTTGTAATCTAGCCCTATATCCGCCCCGTTGATGATGTTGTAATATTTTTGCTGAGTGTTACAAGCTCATGCACGCTGACCTGAAACATAAATTAAATGACCACTAAGCACAGTTGAATATCATAATCAGTGCATGCATAATAAAAAGACAATTCAAAAGCCACTTAGTTTGAGTTTCATATGAGTAGTAGATTTCTTTCTAACAAATTTTAAAATTATTTATACTTTCCCTCCCACTGCATCATGTGACAGCCATCAGCCAATCACAAAATGCGTATAAATATATTCTGTGAAACTTACACATGCTCAGTAGGTGTTGGTGCCTCAGAAAGTGTGCATATAAAAAGACTGTGCACATTTAGATAATGGATGCAAAGTTGTTTAAAATTGTTTGCTCTAACTGAATAATTAAACTTTAATTTTGACTTAAGTGTCCCTTTAAGTAGCTGCAGTCTTACATCATCTTGATCAGGATTGACAGTAAAGATTGAAATGTACTGCTCTCATGCAATTGGTTACAAAAAAGTAGGTTGTGAGGCTGCACAAGCCATTGGTTGTGCAGTAAAATCTGTAGGCAGCAGATGCTGCCAGCTCTCTGCAATGCCTGCCAGATAAAGTTTGCAGACCGATTTTTTTGTTTTATTTTATTTCGCTTTAAGTGGTCTGTTTTATAGAGGTTTTTTAAGAGGTTTTTTTTCCCCATTCATACTGTAGGTTGTGATGCTGTATCCTTAACAATAGAATTCATTCAAAGCAGCAAAAAGTATAATGATGGATAAGCAATATGCTTATTTATCTGATGACAGCACATTGCTACCTCTTTACATGCAGTGAGCAGTAGTAGTAACTTTATAGAGAATCATTAGACATTACTTCAGAGTGGAAGAGGATAGCTAAAGATGCTACACCAACTCACAAAGATGAAACAGCAGAATCAGAAGGATTACAGAGACCTACAGCAAGGTAACACTGTTACATTAGCAATTATGCCTACAATAACAACCAGAATCATCCTTGGTCATAGAACCACAAAGTCATGTCTCATTAACCCATTATAAGAACACCTAAAGGGCAAGGAAGGGGAAATACATGGACACATTTAAGTTAACAAAATAAACTACGAACATAAGTAACATAGCAGATAGGGAAAAAATGCATCCAATGGAACACATTTTAATGACTAAAGGGTTTATGAGTTACACTTTAAGTTATGGTCAGGATAGTCGGATTATATGAGGATATATATGCATCTGATTGTGTATTTCTACCCAGTATATAGGAGGTAGACTTTAAGGGTTCACAGCATACAATTAAGAAAGCAAAAAGGGAAAAAACAGCAGCTCAGAGTTTTTAGTTTAAACTTGTGGACTTGATGATAAGGCTGAGAGCACTAAATACATTGTTAAAAACAAACATACAGCCACATTTGAATTGGAGACCTTAAAGGGACATTAAACCCAATTTTAAACAACTTTCCAATTTACTTCGATTATCTAATTTGCGTCTTTCTTTAGATATCCTTTGTTGAAGAAATAGCAAGCCGCATGGGTCAGCTAATCACACGAGACATCTATGTCCAGCCACCAATCAGCAGCTACTGAGCCTATCTAGATATGTTTTTCAGGAAAGAATATCAAGAGAATTAAGCAAATAAGATAATAGAAGTAAATTAGAAACTTGTTTAAAATTGTATTCTCTATCTGAATCATGAAAGAAAAAAATTGGGTTTAATGTCCCTTTAACTTAGATTATAGGATTAATGTACATAAAGATATGTTGTGCATATAGAGCAAGTAAAAGACAGAGTTTGACATTTAAACGTGCAGTAGGCATAAAAAGGCTGCTTTTCCCACAAGACAGTGTCACTAAAGGAAGGCAGTAAGCATGAGGACTCTGTAATGTAAAGGCTGTAAAGGTGGTGGGATATGTAGCGCTATTAAACAATACTGTTAAAGGAAGGCAGTAAGCATGAAGACTGTGCAACGTAAGGTGCTGGAATAATTAACACTATTAAACCCTTAACTGTGCATGACAACAGATGGTCGTCATCCACACAATGTGTGTGCGAATAAATATCAAAGTACACATACATACAAAAATTATAATAATAATAATAATAAAAACCCCACACTTTCCCAAACTGGAGTCTGGGGGTCCCTAGGCACTTATAACAGATCATCATAATGGCCTAGAAACCCCCTGACCCCTTTGCTTTAACACCCAGAAGTCCCTCAATAATTAAAAGCCCCTATACAGATTTATATAGCCAGATGATCACTGTGGTAAAAATTAGGGATGCACCAATACCGATACTAGTATCGGTATCGGTACCGATACCAAGTATTTGCATGAGTACTTGCACTCGTGCAAATGCACCAATACTTAAACCGATACCTCCACTTCCTACCCATATGCTATCTTGTGGCGTTTTTTCAAACTGCATGTTCCCATTTCATTTTAAACTGGAGTGGAGACTAAACTAAAAATTGTTTACTACTGTTCTGCCAATACAAATTGCTCTTATTTGTATTATTGTAGGAGAGATCACTGTACCTCGTTCAGACAAACCCCTGAAGTACTGGGCAGTTAATAAACTGAGATTTCCAGCTCTGGCTAAAATGGCCCAATCATATCTTTCTGCCCCTTGCAGTAGTGTGGAAAGTGAAAGACTGTTCAACTTAGAGTCGAACCTCCATACAAATGTCAGATTGATGTTATATAACAGCCCTACAGCCCAATTGCATCACCCCTTTAAATGTAATATTTTATTGTAATATTTTTTATTTATAAACATGTTTAGTGAACTTTTTTATTATTTCATAATGTTAATAATCTTTTGAATTACAGCCCTTTATAATTATAAAGAAGGAATCTTAAATAATTAGTCTGTATTGTGCTTGGTAAACTGTAACATGACATTAAACAAAAGTATCGGTAATTGGTATCGGCGAGTATTTGAAAACAAGTATCGGTACTTGTACTCAGTCATAAAAAATGGTATCGTGCAACCCTAGAAAAAATGATCCCCTGGAGTGTAAAAATGTGCATTGCTTTGTGCAGAGGCCCATTCTTTTTACAACTGGTTTACAAAAAACACACGTCGGAAATAGTTTGTGAATTACAAGTTAAAAGTAATTGTGATTGCAAGAGCGCAATCACATTTTACGTTTGTTGGGTTAGCGAGACTGAAACCTTCACATAAAGAGTAGTGCATTAAAATAAATTGCACTAAACACAAACCATTAGATTTAGAGTTCTGCGGCCAAAGGGGTGCGTTAGCTACGCATGCTTTTTTTCCCCCGCACCTTTTAAATACCGCTGGTATTTAGAGTTCACAGAAGGGCTGCATTAGGCTCCAAAAAGGGAGCGTACAGGCATATTTACCGCCACTGCAACTCTCAATACCAGCGGTGCTTACGAACGCGGCCAGCTTCAAAAACGTGCTCAATATCCCCATAGGAAACAATGGGGCCGTTTGAGCTGAAAAAAAACCTAACACCTGCAAAAAAGCAGCGTTCAGCTCCTAATGCAGCCTTATTGTTTCCTATGGGGAAACACTTCCTATGTCTGCACCTAACACCCTAACACCCTAAAAACCCCTAACCTTACACTTATTAACCCCTAATCTGCTGCCCCCGCTATCGCTGACCCCTGCATATTATTATTAACCACTAATCTGCCGCTCCGTACACCGCCGCAACCTACATTTTAGCTATGTACCCCTAATCTGCTGCCCCTAACACCGCCGACACCTACATTATATTTATTAACCCCTAATCTGCCGCCCCCAACGTCGCCGCCACCTACCTACACTTATTAACCCCTAATCTGCCGACCAGACCTCACCGCTACTATAATAAAGTTATTAACCCCTAATCCGCCTCACTAACCCTATAATAAATAGTATTAACCCCTAATCTGCCCTCCCTAACATCACCGACACCTAACTTCAAGTATTAACCCCTAATCTGCCGACCGGACCTCACCGCTACTCTATTAAATTTATTAACCCCTAAAGCTAAGTCTAACCCTAACACTAACACCCCCCCCTAAGTTAAATATAATTTTTATCTAACGAAATAAATTATTATTAAATAAATTAATCCTAATTAAAGCTAAATACTTACCTGTAAAATAAACCCTAATATAGCTACAATATACATTATAATTATATTGTAGCTATTTTAGGATTAATATTTATTTTACAGGTAACTTTGTATTTATTTTAACCAGGTACAATAGTTATTAAATAGTTAATAACTATTTAATAGCTACCTAGTTAAAATAATTACAAAATTACCTGTAAAATAAATCCTAACCTAAGTTACAATTAAACCTAACACTACACTATCAATAAATTAATTAAATAAAATACCTACAATTATCTACAATTAAACCTAACACTACACTATCAATAAATTAATTACATAAAATACCTACAAATAAATACAATTAAATAAACTAACTAAAGGACATAAAATAAAAAAAGAAATAAGTTACAAAAAATAAAAAAATAATTTACAAACATTAGAAAAAGATTACAACAATTTTAAGCTAATTACACCTACTCTAAGCCCCCTAATAAAATAACAAAGCCCCCCCAAAATAAAAAAATGCCCTACCCTATTCTAAAATAAAAATAGAAAAGCTCTATTACCCTACCAGCCCTTAAAAGGGCCTTTTGCGGGGCATGCCCCAAAGAAATTAGCTCTTTTGCCTGTAAAAAAAAACATACAATACCCCCCCCCCAACATTACAACCCACCACCCACATACCCCTAATCTAACCCAAACCTTCCTTAAATAAACCTAACACTAAGCCCCTGAAGATCTCCCTACCTTGAGTCATCTTCACCCAACCGGGCACCGATGGACCAAAAGAAGACATCCGGAGTGGCAGAAGTCTTGATCCTATCCGGGCAGAAGAGGACTGGTAGACATCTTCATCCAAGCGGCATCTTCGATCTTCATCCATCTGGAGCGGAGCGGAGCCATCTTCTTCCAGCCGACGCGGATCCATCCTCTTCTACCGATGCCTACTCGCCGAATGACGGTTCCTTTAAATGACGTAATCCAAGATGGCGTCCCTCAAATTCCGATTGGCTGATAGGATTCTATCAGCCAATCGGAATTAAGGTAGGAAAGATCTTCAGGGGCTTAGTGTTAGGTTTATTTAAGGGGGGTTTGGGTTAGATTAGGGGTATGTGGGTGGTGGTTTGTAATGTTGGGGGGGTTGTATTTTTCTTTTACAGGCAAAAGAGCTGAATTCTTTGGGGCATGCCCTGCAAAAGGCCCTTTTAAGGGCTGGTAAGGTAATAGAGCTTTTCTTTTTTTATTTTAGAATAGGGTAGGGCATTTTTTTATTTTGGGGGGCTTTGTTATTTTATTAGGGGGCTTAGAGTAGGTGTAATTAGTTTTAAATTGTTGTAATCTTTTTCTAATGTTTGTAAATTATTTTTTTATTTTTTGTAACTTAGTTCTTTTTTTATTTTTTGTACTTTAGTTAGTTTATTTAATTGTATTTCTTTGTAGGTATTTTATGTAATTAATTTATTGATAGTGTAGTGTTATGTTTAATTGTAGATAATTGTAGGTATTTTATTTAATTAATTTATTGATAGTGTAGTGTTAGGTTTAATTGTAACGTAGGTTAGGATTTATTTTACAGGTAATTGTGTAATTATTTTAACTAGGTAGCTATTAAATAGTTATTAACTATTTAATAGCTATTGTACCTGGTTAAAATAAATACAAAGTTGCCTGTAAAATAAATATTAATCCTAAAATAGCTACAATATAATTATAATGTATATTGTAGCTATATTAGGGTTTATTTTACAGGTACGTATTTAGCTTTAATAAGGATTAATTTATTTAATAAGAGTTAAATATCATTTTTATCTAACGAAATAAATTAACTTAGGGGGGTGTTAGTGTTAGGGTTAGACTTAGCTTTAGGGGTTAATAAATTTAATAGAGTAGCAGTGAGGTCCGGTCGGCAGATTAGGGGTTAATACTTGAAGTTAGGTGTCAGTGATGTTAGGGAGGGCAGATTAGGGGTTAATACTATTTATTATAGGGTTAGTGAGGCGGATTAGGGGTTAATAACTTTATTATAGTAGCGGTGAGATCCGGTCAGCAGATTAGGGGTTAATAAGTGTAGTTAGGTTGTGGCGACGTTGGGGGGGGCAGATTAGGGGTTAATAAATATTATGTAGGTGTCGGCGGTGTTAGGGGCAGCAGATTAGGGGTACATAGGGATAATGTAGGTTGCGGCAGTGTGCGGTCGGCAGATTAGGGGTTAAAAAAATTTATTAGAGTGGCGGCGATGTGGGGGGACCTCGGTTTAGGGGTACATAGGTAGTTTATGGGTGTTAGTGTACTTTAGAGCACAGTAGTTAAGAGCTTTATGAACCGGCGTTAGCCCAGAAAGCTCTTAACTCCTGGCTTTTTCTCTGCGGCTGGAGTCTTGTCGTTAGATTTCTAACGCTCACTTCAGCCAAGACTCTAAATACCAGCGTTAGAAAGATCCCATTGAAAAGATAGGATACGCAAATGGCGTAGGGGGATCTGCGGTATGGAAAAGTCACGGCTGCAAAGTGAGCGTTAGACCCTTACCTGACTGACTCTAAATACCAGCGGGCGGCCAAAACCAGCGTTAGGAGCCCCTAACGCTGGTTTTGACGGCTAACACAGAGCTCTAAATCTAGCGGATAATAAATACATTGCAAATTACATTTACACTTATATAAACACTATCTGTTAAAAATTATTCAAGATCGGAACAGCCAATAGAATGCGATCTCAATCTGATTGGCTGATTGGATCAGCCAATCGGATTGAACTTGAATCTGATTGGCTGATTCCATCAGCCAATCAGAATTTTCCTACCTTAATTCCGATTGGCTGATAGAATCCTATCAGCCAATCGGAATTCGAGGGACGCCATCTTGGATGACGTCCCTTAAAGGAACATTCATTCGTTGTCTAGTCGTCGGAAGAAGAGGATGGATCTGCGGTGGAGGTCTTGAAGATCAGCCGGTCGTCATCGGATGGAAGAACATATAAGATGCGGCTTGGATGAAGATGTTTGCCGGTCCGGATGTCCTCTTCTGCCCGCTTGGATCAAGACTTCAGCCGGAGGATGGATGTATTCAGCCCCCTGCTTGGGCTTGTATCAAAAAAATTTTAATAGAGTGGCGGCGATGTGGGGGGACCTCGGTTTAGGGGTGCATAGGTAGTGTATGGGTGTTAGTGTACTTTAGAGCACAGTAGTTAAGAGCTTTATAAACCGGCTCTTAACTACTGACTTTTTTCTGCGGCTGGAGTTTTGTCGTTAGATTTCTAACGCTCACTTCAGCCAAGACTAACTATTAGTTATATTGTAGCTATCTTAGGTTTTATCTTAGGTCTTAGGTTTTATTTCACAGGTAAGTATGTATTTAGATTTACATAGGAATTATTTAGTTAATAATTGTAAGTTTTATTCAGCTCTATTTTAATTATGTTAAAGTTAGGGGGTGTTAGGTTTAGGGTTAGGTTTAGGGTTACGGTTAGGGATAGATTTAGTAGTTAATATAGCTTAATTTACGGCTAGATCACGAGTTTTGTCGGTAAGGCTGTGCGGTGCTAACCCTCCTTTTTTTCGTACCGCTCCCTTTAAACAACGCTGGTATTACGAGTTTTATGCAAGCCGCCGTTATCCTCAGAAAAGTGAGCGTTGAGCAAAATTTAGCTCCACATATCACCTCGATGCCAGCATTGCTTACGGTAGCGGTAAGCTGGCAAAACGTGCTCGTGCACGATTTCCCCATAGGAAACAATGGGGGTGAGCTGGCTGAAAAAAAACCCTGCAAAAAAACAACGTTCAGCTCCTAACGCATTGTTTCCTAGGGGGAATTTTTTTTTACGTCTGCACCTAACACCCGAAACATAGAAACATAGAAACATAGATATTGACGGCAGATAAGAGCCATAGGCCCACCAAGTCTGCCCGACCTTACCTAACAGTATAAACTTATCTAGTTCGTAGGATAGCCTTATGCTTGTCCCATGCATTTTTAAAGTCCCCCACAGTGTTTGTTGCTACTACCTCTTGAGGAAGTTTATTCCATAAATCAATCACTCTTTCTGTAAAGAAGTGCTTCCTCAAATTACTCCTGAATCTACTACCCTTTAGCTTGAGCTCATGACCCCTAGAACATGAACCCCGAGTCTAAACACCTCTAATCTTACACTTATTAACCCCTAATCTGCCGTCCCCGCTATAGCTAACACCTACATTATACTTATAAACCCCTAATCTGCTGCCCCCAACATCGCCGAAACCTACATTATTGTTATTAACCCCTAATCTGCCCCCCCCCCAATGTCGCCGACACCTACATTATTGTTATTAACCCCTAATCTGCCCCCCCAACGTCGCCGCAACTATATTAAATTTATTAACCCCTACGTCGTCGCCACTATAATAAAGTTATTAACCCCTAAACCTAAGTCTAACCCAACCCTCACCCCCCCCCCCTAACTTAAATATAATTTAAATTAAACAAAATTAATTTAACATAATTAAATAAATTAGTCCTATTTAAAACTAAGTAATTACCGATAAAATAAACCCTAAGCTAGCTACAATATAACTAATAGTTACATTTGTATCTAACTTAGTGTTTATTTTTATTTTACAGGCAACTTTGTATTTAATTTAACTATGTACAATAGTTATTAAATAGTTATTAACTATTTAATAAATACATATCTAAAATAAGTACAAAATTACCTGTAAAATAAATCCTAACCTAAGTTACAAATACCAAATCCAAAAGACCACGTTAGAGCAGCACTCATAGGGAAAATTAAAAGTCACTTTATTAGAGTCCTTTAAAATAACACAATCCAACAATGAAGGTAAACACAAGACATCCTTACGCGTTTTGTGCCCAACTGGCACTTAGTCATAGGATAACTCAGATTATCCTATGACTAAGTGCCAGTTGGGCATGAAACGCATAAGGATGTCTTGTGTTTACCTTCATTGTTGGATTGTGTTATTTTAAAGGACTCTAATAAAGTGACTCTTAATTTTCCCTATGAGTGCTGCTCTAACGTGGTCTTTTGGATTTGGTATTACGGCTTGCTCAGCCGTCAAGCGTGCACCATGTCACAATATTCAGCTCACGCCCCAAACAATTGCAGCACGCTATGTCTGTTAGTGGAGGAGACTGTCGGCTTTAGCCTTGGAGCAGCGTTGAGGATCTGTCTAGTCGTCTTGGGAGCAACATAACGCTGGCTCGGAAGAAATCGTCAGTCAACTTTAAAGTAAGTGGACAGTGTCTGCAAGCAAGTGTAAAGAACTTGAAACTGCCTTTTTAAATATATTGATATTTGATGCTTTAAGTACATGCTGCGGTTGTAAATATTGTCCTCACATTGTTTAAAGCATTTCAGATTAGGAGGACTGTGATTTTGTGATCTTGTGGCTTATAGAAGGCTGGTGGAAAGTGGAGGCAAAGTTTGATATATACTTTAAACTTGGAACAGTCACACAACGATCTGTCAAAAACAAATTTATATCACGAAAAAATTATATGTAGGAGTGATACGGGCTGAGTTACCTGCGAAACATTGTGATTGTCTGCCTTGAATCATTAGGGCACTTTCAATTTCCGGCTCATTCTTGTATATAAGAGATGGTGAAACAATAACAAGTTGTGGAGTCTAACAGTTATACATCTATCTTTATTTGCGCTTAAGTGCTTAGTGATGTTTGTTAATACCCAGAGTGTTGGGACAGGTTAATGAACACAATTTCATACGCACTTTTACAAGCGGCAAGGAAAAGTTTCTTAGTATAAATTTGAATATCTACTAAGACATTGTGGAAACGGACTATAATACCATAAAGTTATTGTTAAAAGCATTTCCTACTTACTATTCACTACTAACAGGGCTGTGGGGGTATATGAAAAAATTGGACCCTCCTTGTTTCCCTGTTATATGTGTAAGATTTGTAGTGGGAATACTTTCACCATTTTCACCATTTTTTACCACTTTTTACCACTTTTTGCCTATTGGTCAAGCTACTGCAGTATCGGATTACAATATTACAAGCATTTTGTTCAGAGCATCTCTTATCTCTCACTGACAGGGCTGTGTGGGTACATATTTAAAACATAAAGATTTCTAAATACCCCACTTGTTTTCCCTGTCCGTGATTTTGAAAACAACATCAAACTGGTGTGTATACATGTTTTTTCACACATATGTTGTTTTCATATATGTGCTGTTTCAATCTTGTGAAGATTTACAGACTTGAAAATTTAAAGCTGTATACCGCTTTTTGGAACTTTCTTACTATTTTCAGGGCTGTGGGGGTATATGAAGAATCAATACCCTCCTTGTTTCCCTTTATGTGAATTTATGTGAGAATTTAAAAGTTTCAAATAAAAAACATAAAGAACATAAAGTGTATACTTGCTTTTTGGAATCATAATCCTCAAGATCTACTTGTTGTTTTGTTTAACATTGTTTGGGGTGAAGATTATTGAATTATTAGACGTTAATTGGGAATAAGTTGAATAACACATCCAAGATGGAGGGTGAAAACATAAGTCTAAAGAAATCAATATTCAACATTGAAAATAGGAAGAGTTACTTTGACAAAATATTTTCAACAACAGGAAATGTGGAAAGTGCTCCTAGAGATATGAAAAGCCTATTTAATCAGATGGAAAAATTTCTTTTGACTGATCTGCGTTTAATGTGGGATCAAGTGACCTTTGAGCATTATATTGATGTTGAGAGAATACCCAGAGGTTTACCCATAAAGAAATTTCCATCTTATGACTTGGAGGATGAGGAATTGGAGCAAGAATGGAAGAATGTGTTAACAACATGTTCATTAACTCTGCTAAACATTTTGGCAAGAAGCAAATCTAACAAAAGGGATGCTCTGAAAGAAAAAATCATGAGTACCAAATTGGAGTTGAAAATGTTTAAAGCTGATGAGAACAATCATGGTTCAAAAGTTGGTATGAAATTAAGGATTAAGAAATCTGATAATGAGCTTGCAGCGCAGAAAAGCCAGAAATAACAAGGTGTATGATTGGTCACGGTTCGTCAGGAAACCAAGGCAATTTCATAATAAGAAGAAGAATGGAGATGAATCTGATAAGGAAAATGGCAATAAAAAAGAGAAAATGAGCAAAGTAGCTCCTAAATCTATTTTGAAGAGTAAAACGGCCAAACATGTGGGCTTTTCTTCAACAGAAGGCAACACGTCAGATCCGGATGCTGGAAGTGTATCTTCTGTCTCTCTTTCTTCTCTTCCTTCTTTTTCTTTACAGGATTCATCTGATAGTGATTCAGGGGAAGAACAACCGGCAGCACGAGCGAAGAATAAGAATACCTTTATCCCTTTAGGAGGAAAAAAACTCGCAGAGCAGGGAGAAGAAAAACAAAGAAAATCAAAGAGGGCACAGAAGAAGGATTAGATTTGACTGTTATAAATTTGTCAGATTTTGAGCTTAAGAAGGACCATCTGAGCGTTCTTTCCAGAGGACTTGGGTTTGCACCCACGAATGTTTTTTCACCTTTCAAAACATTAATTGATATAAATAAATAAATTAGTTAGAAAATTGGCATTAAAAAGATTTTTTCATCTTAACAAAAGTGTGGATGAGGATGTGAGAGAATCATTGCTTCCTGTGGAACATGATGAAACGATTGGTTATTTTGACTTCAAAGATAGTTGTATGTTGGAACAACTTAGAGATTTGGATGATAAGGATGGTTACCTGGGTGATGAAAAATGTCCCAAACCAGTAAAGAAAAAGTCAGACTTTTATCCCACTAGTTTTAGGGGTTCGTGTTTGAATGTATTTCATAGAAAAGTAGAACAGAAAATCATAGAATTGGGAGAAAACAACAAGATTAAGGGTTTCCGTCATAATCTTTCTATCAAGGAAAGAAAAGCTCTAAATGAATTACAGGATAACGGCGACATTGTCATCAGGTCTTCGGACAAAGGTGGCAATGTTGTTGTTATGAGAAAGGAAGATTACTTCACAGAGGCAGCCAGACAATTACAGGATACAGTCACATATAGGAGTTTAATGTACAATCCTATCCATGAATTTGATCACAAGATGAGGAGATTGCTTCAGCAGGCTGTGGCCTTGCATATTATGACGGAGGATGAGGTTGATAACACCCAGTTGTGCCCATTTTCCATTTTTTACCTAAGATACATAAGGACCCCAAAAAAACACCTGGGAGGCCTATCATTTCGGGTATTGGCTCACTTTTTGAGCCACTCTCCGAATGGGTAGACAGTATATTACAACCTCTGGTTAAGAATCTGAGTAGTTATCTCAGAGATTCGGGGCACCTATTGTCTATCTTGAATAACATTAGGGGGAGGGATGGGTACAGCTGGGTGATCATTGATGCAACAGCACTTTACTCAAGCATTTCTCATGCTTTGGATATCACAGCTATAAAGCTATTTTTGGACAGAGACACAAATTTTTCTGTGGAATTCAAATTGTTTCTCTGTGATCTGGTGGAGTTCCGACTACAGCATAATTTTTTCTTGTTTGACAACACATATTATTTGCAGGTTTGTGGTACAGCGATGGGGGCAAAGTTTGCCCCCTCGTTTGCAAATTTATATGTTGGGTGGTAGGAGCTTACACACATTTATGGAGAAACAAATCCTTACAGCTCTAATATCATACAATATAACAGGTTTATAGATGACCTGATTTTTATTGTGGAATATCCTTTTGAGTTTGAAGCTTTTTTGGAATATGTGAATAATAATGAGCTGGGGCTAAAATTCACAGGAGAGCAAAATAAAGATAAGATTAATTTCTTGGATTTGGAATTGACAGGCTCAGCTGCACAGGGTTTAATTGTAACTGACACTTTTAGGAAGTCTACAGCGGGCAACACAATTTTGCATGCAAATTCTTGTCACCCTGTGCACCTGATCAAGTCAATTCCGAGAAGCCAACTTCTAAGATTAAAGAGGAACACTAATTCTGAATCATGTTTTGAAGTGCAAGCTGGCAAGTTAATTAATAGACTTAAACATAGGGGCTATGATGAAACTAAAATGTTGCAGGACTTTCAGGAAATTAAAACAATGGATTCCAGAACTAATAGAAGGAACAAAGGAAGGAATTGGAATTTGGGGGGAGTTAAACAACCAGTTGTTTTCTCCACTGAATATTCAATTCAGTTTAGGCAAGTCTGTGACATTATTAAAAAGAATTTAGAGGTCTTAAAGAGTGATGACATTCTATCACTTTTAATAGAAAATATAAGATTTGTCTCAAAAAAACCACCAACCTTGGCAAGTAAATTGTCTCCAAGTTTGGTCTATCGGAAAGGTAATTGTACTGGAACTAATTGGCTAAATATTAAAAGCACTTTCAAGTGTGGAGTTAGCAATTGTGGCACTTGTGAACATATATTGAAAGGTGAATCCTTCAAAAGTACTACAACAGGGAAGGAGTACAAGTTTAACCATTATGGAAATTGTAGCACAGAGTACGTTGTGTATCTCTTGGAGTGCACAATTTGCCATGAACAATATGTTGGACAAACGACTCGTAGTCTGAGGACTAGAATTGGAGAGCATAAAAGAGATATTAAGAACTATAATAAGGACTCTGGAGTGGCTAGGCACTTTAACTGTTTTCATTTTTTGAATAAACCTGAAATAGGAGTGAAAATAATAGATTTAGCTAAATTGCCACCTAGGGGTGGAAATAGGAATAAGATCTTACAGAAAAAAGAGCTTTATTGGATATTCACGTTGAGAACAAAAATGCCATTCGGCATGAATAAAGAATGGGATATGAGTTATTATGTGGATTGAATTTCTGAAAGATGTGTATGTGTATATTGCACATCCCCGTATTTATATCTGTGTTGAAGTTTGGACTTTAGGGTTCTTTTCAGTTGTCATGTATCCATTTTTGTGGAATATAATAGCTCATTTGATGATACAGTTAAGTATTTTTATATCATATGTATATGTCTGTAATTGGTCTTACATTTGTTATTCTTTTTTGTATTTCTCTATATCTTTCTTCAGGTATTAAAGGATAAATAAGAATCATTTACCCTAACATTTCCTGCTTTTGGATATAAAACTATCTTGCGGCATTGGGTGAATTGTCATATATATGAATGTATTGATGGGATTCATTACATATTTTATATGAATGATAATATGACATATTCACAGAATTCAGCAAGATATAAACTGCTTTTGGATTAAAAACTATTTTGCGGCATTGGGTGAATTGTCATATACATGAATGTATTGATGGGATCCATTACATATTTTATATGAATGACAATATGACATATTCACAGAATTCAGCAAGATAGATATTCAACTCATATATGATGAGATGGATTTACATAAATTTGTGCAATTTTGTAATCTCTTCTTCATTATTGTACTTAGGGTTAATAGTATTTATATAATGAATGTTTACTCCCATGTCTAATTCTGGCAGGTTTTGTATTATGTGATACATTCATTTATTTGTTTTTTAACCCTAGGATTACATCTTTGAACTATTGATTTTTTTCAGTGTAGTGTAACTGAAACACTGTTTTTAATATGTAACATGAGTGGCACTGCTCCATCCCTTTAAGATTGTATTATGGCTAATAGTGCTCAGCTGTTTGCTTTGGGGCGTATAGCGTATAAAGGTGTGGAACAGTGGACACTCAGATTATCCTATGACTAAGTGCCAGTTGGGCACGAAACACATAAGGATGTCTTATGTTTACCTTCATTGTTGGATTGTGTTATTTTAAAGGATTCTAATAAAGTGACTTTTAATTTTCCCTATGAGTGCTGCTGTAACGTGGTCTTTTGGATTTGGTATTACGCCTTGCTCAGCCATCAAGCGTGCACCACATCACAATATTCAGCTCACGCCCCAAACAATTGCAGCACGCTATGTCTGTTAGTGGAGGAGACTGTCGGCTTTAGCCTTGGAGCAGCGTTGAGGATCTGTCTAAGTTACAAATACACCTAACACTACACTATCATTAAACTAATTACCTAAACTACCTACAATTAATTACAATTAAATGGTTACAATTAATTACAATTATGGTGGGTTGTAATGTTGGAGGGGTATTGTATTTTTTTTTTACAGGTAAAAGAGCTGATTACTTTGGGGCAATGCCCCGCAAAAGGCCCTTTTAAGGGCTATTTGTAATTTAGTATAGGGTAGGGAATTTTTTTTTTATTTTGGGGGGCTTTTTTATTTTATTAGGGGGATTAGATTAGGTGTAATTAGCTTAAAATTCTTGTAATTCTTTTTTTATTTTCTGTAATTTTGTACTTATTTTAGCTAGGTAGTTATTAAATAGGTAACTATTTAATAACTATTGTACCTAGTTAAAATAAATACAAAGTTGCCTGTAAAATAAATATAAACCCTAAGATAGATACAAATGTAACTATTAGTTATATTGTAGCTATCTTATGGTTTATTTTACAGGTAAGTATTTAGTTTTAAATAGGAATAATTTATTTAATTATGTTAAATTTATTTCGTTTAATTTAAATTATATTTAAGCTGGGGGGGTTAAACTTAGGGTTAGACTTAGATTTAGGGGTTAATAAATTTATTATAGTAGCGGCGACGTTGGGGTCGGAAGATTAGGGGTTAATAATTGTAGGTAGGTGGCGACAACGTTCATGGCGGCAGATTAGGGTTTAAAAAAAATATTTTAGTGTTTGCGATGTGGGGGGCCTCAGTTTAGGGGTTAATAAGTAGTTTATGGGTGGTAGTGTACTTTTTAGCACTTTAGTTAAGAGCTTTATGTTCCGGCGTTAGCCCATAAAACTCTTAACTACTGACTTTTAAATGCGGTAGGAGTCTGGACAGGAGAGGGTCTACCGCTCACTTCTTCCAAGACTCATAATACCAGCATCAGGCAAATCCCATTAAAAAGATAGGATACGCAATTGATATAAGGGGATTTGCGGTACCTGCCAGACTCGTAATAACAGCGGGCGGTAAAAAGCAGCGTTAGGACCCCTTAACGCTGCTTTTTTACCCTAACGCCAAACTCATGATCTAGCCGTTAGGTTGTTGCGATGTGGGGGGCTGGCGGTTTAGGGGTTAATAGGTTTATTTAGTGGTAGTGATGTGGGATTCCAGAGGTTTAGGGGTTAATAATTTTATTTAGTGGCTGCGATATCGGGAGCAGCGGAATAGGGGTTAATAGATTTATTGTAGTGTGGGCGATGTTGGGGTGCAGACAAATAGGGGTTAATAACTTAAGTATAGTGGCAGCAATATTGGGAGCAGCAGATTAGGGGTTGATAGCTTTATTTAGGTGGCAGTGATATTGGCTGATTAGGGGTTAATAACATTATGTAGATGGCGGCGATGTTGTGGGGGGCAGATTAGGGGTGTTTAGACTTGGGATTTATGTTAGGGTGTTAGGTTTAAACGTAATTTTTTTTCAAATAGATATCAATGGGGCTGCGTTACGGAGCTTTTCATTCCGCAATTGTAGGTGTTAGGCTTTTTTCTGACCCGCTCTCCCCATTGATGTCTATGGGGAAAGCGTGCATGAGCACGTCAAAATAGTGCTTGGATTGTGTGCGGTATGGAGCTCACCACAGCCTTATCGCACGCACAAGCCGGCTGTTTGAAAACTTGTGATGGCTGTGCTATAGAGGGTTAAATAACGCAACTTTTGTTGCGTTCGTCAATTTCCCTATGGCGAGCATAACTCATAATCTAGGTAAATGTAATTTGTATTATAAATACATATTTCTATATAAATCTTCATCTACATATACCTGTATATCTATTCCTGTTGATATATAGATATAGATATCTATTTTACATTAACGTTATCAGATATATAAATTAATATATATTTAGTAATACAACTTAAAAAAAATTCTATGTAAAGAGCATAGGAATAAAAAATATGCATATCGCACTTTGCATTTAGCAATTTAGGTCTAATGTGGTGTTTGGGTAGCGCACATGAAGAATTGCTAACCTCAATACGCATTATTGAAATATTAAATATTTAAAAATTATTAATAATAATTAAAAAAAAATATTATACATACCGTACAAAAATTCTAAATAATTTGTGGAATATATATATATATATATATATATATATTAAAGTATGTATAATATTTTGTAATACTTATTATAAATATTTTTAAGATTTAAGATTTAATATTTCAATAACGCTCATTGAGATTAGCTATTCTTCATGTGTGCTAACCCGACACTACTTCAGACCTAAATTTCTAAATTCAAAGCGCAATATGCATGTTTTCCATTCCTATGTTCTTCACGTAGAATTGTTTTTAATTTGTATTATTAAACTTCTATCTATCTATCTATCGATCGATCTATATATCTATCTATCTATCTATCTATATATCTATCTATATATCTATCTATGATAATGTTAATTTAAAATAGATATGGGTACCTATATCACTACAGGAATAGATATATTAGTATAGGTATATACAGATATATATATATATATATATATATATATATATATATGTATGTATTTACAATAAAAATTACATTGTTCTGTAAGTGAAGAACATTGGAATGTAAAATATTCATAACTTCTGTCAGGTTAAAGCATAAACGATAGGTATTAGGCTTTTTCTTTTGTGCTCTCCATTGACTTCAATAGGGAGAATATGTTAACACAGTCACAATATTGCAAAATCTCTTGGGCCTAGATTTAGAGTTTGGCGGTAGCCGTGAAAACCAGCGTTAGAGGCTCCTAACGCTGGTTTTAGGCTACCGCCGGTATTTGGAGTCATTAAAAAAAGGGTCTAACGCTCACTTTTCAGCCGTGACTTTTCCATACCGCAGATCCCCTTACGTCATTTGCGTATCCTATCTTTTCAATGGGATCTTTCTAACTCCGGTATTTAGAGTCATGTCTGAAGTGAGTGTTAGAAATCTAATGACAAAACTCCAGCCGCAGAAAAAAAGTCAGTAGTTATGAGCTTTCTGGGCTAACGCCGGTTCATAAAGCTCTTAACTACTGTGCTCTAAAGTACACTAACACCCATAAACTACCTATGTACCCCTAAACCGAGGCCCCCCCACATCGCCGACACTCGATTATTTTTTTTTAACCCCTAATCTGCCGACCGCCACCTACGTTATACTTATGTACCCCTAATCTGCTGCCCCTAACACCGCCGACCCCTGTATTATATTTATTAACCCCTAACCTGGCCCCCACAACGTCGCCGCCAGCTACCTACAATAATTAACCCCTAATCTGCCGTCCGCAAAGCGCCGCCACCTACATTATAGCTATGTACCCCTAATCTGCTGCCCCTAACACCGCCGACCCCTATATTATATTTATTAACCCCTAATCTGCCCCCCTCAACGTCGCCTCCACCTGCCTACACTTATTAACCCCTAATCTGCCGAGCGGACCGCACCGCTATTATAATAAAGTTATTAACCCCTAATCCGCCTCACTAACCCTATAATAAATAGTATTAACCCCTAATCTGCCCTCCCTAACATCGCCGACACCTAACTTCAAGTATTAACCGCTAATCTGCCGACCGGAGCTCACCGCTACTCTAATAAATGTATTAACCCCTAAAGCTAAGTCTCACCCTAACACCCCCCCAAGTTAAATATAATTTTTATCTAACGAAATAAATTAACTCTTATTAAATAAATTATTCCTATTTAAAGCTAAATACTTACCTGTAAAATAAATCCTAATATAGCTACAATATAAATTATAATCATATTATAGCTATTTTAGGATTTATATTTATTTTACAGGTAACTTTGTATTTATTTTAACCAGGTACAATAGCTATTAAATAGTTAAGAACTATTTAATAGCTACCTAGTTAAAATAATTACAAATTTACCTGTAAAATAAATCCTAACCTAAATTACAATTAAACCTAACACTACACTATCAATAAATAAATAAAATACCTACAATTACCTACTATTAAACCTAACACTACACTATCAATAAATTAATTAAATACAATACCTACAAATAACATAATTTATGTAAGAACTTACCTGATAAATTCATTTCTTTCATATTAACAAGAGTCCATGAGCTAGTGACGTATGGGATATACATTCCTACCAGGAGGGGCAAAGTTTCCCAAACCTTAAAATGCCTATAAATACACCCCTCACCACACCCACAAATCAGTTTAACGAATAGCCAAGAAGTGGGGTGATAAGAAAAAAAGTGCGAAGCATATAAAATAAGGAATTGGAATAATTGTGCTTTATACAAAAAAAATCATAACCACCACAAAAAGGGTGGGCCTCATGGACTCTTGTTAATATGAAAGAAATGAATTTATCAGGTAAGTTCTTACATAAATTATGTTTTCTTTCATGTAATTAACAAGAGTCCATGAGCTAGTGACGTATGGGATAATGACTACCCAAGATGTGGATCTTTCCACACAAGAGTCACTAGAGAGGGAGGGATAAAATAAAGACAGCCAATTCCTGCTGAAAATAATCCACACCCAAAATAAAGTTTAACAAAAAACATAAGCAGAAGATTCAAACTGAAACCGCTGCCTGAAGAACTTTTCTACCAAAAACTGCTTCAGAAGAAGAAAATACATCAAAATGGTAGAATTTAGAAAAAGTATGCAAAGAGGACCAAGTTGCTGCTTTGCAGATCTGGTCAACCGAAGCTTCATTCCTAAACGCCCAGGAAGTAGATACTGACCTAGTAGAATGAGCTGTAATTCTCTGAGGCGGAATTTTACCCGACTCAACATAGGCAAGATGAATTAAAGATTTCAACCAAGATGCCAAAGAAATGGCAGAAGCTTTCTGACCTTTCCTAGAACCGGAAAAGATAACAAATAGACTAGAAGTCTTACGGAAAGATTTCGTAGCTTCAACATAATATTTCAAAGCTCTAACAACATCCAAAGAATGCAATGATTTCTCCTTAGAATTCTTAGGATTAGGACATAATGAAGGAACCACAATTTCTCTACTAATGTTGTTGGAATTCACAACTTTAGGTAAAAATTCAAAAGAAGTTCGCAACACCGCCTTATCCTGATGAAAAATCAGAAAAGGAGACTCACAAGAAAGAGCAGATAATTCAGAAACTCTTCTAGCAGAAGAGATGGCCAAAAGGAACAAAACTTTCCAAGAAAGTAATTTAATGTCCAATGAATGCATAGGTTCAAACGGAGGAGCTTGAAGAGCTCCCAGAACCAAATTCAAACTCCAAGGAGGAGAAATTGACTTAATGACAGGTTTTATACGAACCAAAGCTTGTACAAAACAATGAATATCAGGAAGAATAGCAATCTTTCTGTGAAAAAGAACAGAAAGAGCGGAGATTTGTCCTTTCAAAGAACTTGCGGACAAACCCTTATCTAAACCATCCTGAAGAAACTGTAAAATTCTCGGTATTCTAAAAGAATGCCAAGAAAAATGATGAGAAAGACACCAAGAAATATAAGTCTTCCAGACTCTATAATATATCTCTCGAGATACAGATTTACGAGCCTGTAACATAGTATTAATCACGGAGTCAGAGAAACCTCTATGACCAAGAATCAAGCGTTCAATCTCCATACCTTTAAATTTAAGGATTTCAGATCCGGATGGAAAAAAGGACCTTGTGACAGAAGGTCTGGTCTTAACGGAAGAGTCCATGGTTGGCAAGATGCCATCCGGACAAGATCCGCATACCAAAACCTGTGAGGCCATGCTGGAGCTATTAGCAGAACAAACGAGCATTCCCTCAGAATCTTGGAGATTACTCTTGGAAGAAGAACTAGAGGCGGAAAGATATAGGCAGGATGATACTTCCAAGGAAGTGATAATGCATCCACTGCCTCCGCCTGAGGATCCCGGGATCTGGACAGATACCTGGGAAGTTTCTTGTTTAGATGAGAGGCCATCAGATCTATCTCTGGGAGCCCCCACATTTGAACAATCTGAAGAAATACCTCTGGGTGAAGAGACCATTCGCCCGGATGCAACGTTTGGCGACTGAGATAATCCGCTTCCCAATTGTCTACACCTGGGATATGAACCGCAGAGATTAGACAGGAGCTGGATTCCGCCCAAACCAAAATTCGAGATACTTCTTTCATAGCCAGAGGACTGTGAGTCCCTCCTTGATGATTGATGTATGCCACAGTTGTGACATTGTCTGTCTGAAAACAAATGAACGATTCTCTCTTCAGAAGAGGCCAAAACTGAAGAGCTCTGAAAACTGCACGGAGTTCCAAGATATTGATCGGTAATCTCACCTCCTGAGATTCCCAAACTCCCTGTGCCGTCAGAGATCCCCACACAGCTCCCCAACCTGTGAGACTTGCATCTGTTGAAATTACAGTCCAGGTTGGAAGAACAAAAGAAACCCCCTGAATTAAACGAAGGTGATCTGTCCACCACGTTAGAGAGTGCCGAACAATCGGTTTTAAAGATATTAATTGATATATCTTCGTGTAATCCCTGCACCATTGGTTCAGCATACAGAGCTGAAGAGGTCGCATGTGAAAACGAGCAAAGGGGATCGCGTCCGATGCAGCAGTCATAAGACCTAGAATTTCCATGCATAAGGCTACCGAAGGGAATGATTGAGACTGAAGGTTTCGACAGGCTGTAATCAATTTTAGACGTCTCTTGTCTGTTAAAGACAAAGTCATGGACACTGAATCTATCTGGAAACCCAGAAAGGTTACCCTTGTTTGAGGAATCAAAGAACTTTTTGGTAAATTGATCCTCCAACCATGATCTTGAAGAAACAACACAAGTCGATCCGTATGAGACTCTGCTAAATGTAAAGACGGAGCAAGTACCAAGATATCGTCCAAATAAGGAAATACCACAATACCCTTTTCTCTGATTACAGACAGAAGGGCACCGAGAATCTTTGTGAAAATTCTTGGAGCTGTAGCAAGGCCAAACGGTAGAGCCACAAATTGGTAATGCTTGTCTAGAAAAGAGAATCTCAGGAACTGATAATGATCTGGATGAATCGGAATATGCAGATATGCATCCTGTAAATCTATTGTGGACATATAATTCCCTTGCTGAACAAAAGGCAATATAGTCCTTACAGTTACCATCTTGAACGTTGGTATCCTTACATAACGATTCAATAATTTTAGATCCAGAACTGGTCTGAAGGAATTCTCCTTCTTTGGTACAATGAAGAGATTTGAATAAAACCCCATCCCCTGTTCCGGAACTGGAACTGGCATAATTACTCCAGCCAACTCTAGATCTGAAACACAATTCAGAAATGCTTGAGCTTTCACTGGATTTACTGGGACAAGGGAAAGAAAAAATCTCTTTGCAGGAGGTCTCATCTTGAAACCAATTCTGTACCCTTCTGAAACAATGTTCTGAATCCAAAGATTGTGAACAGAATTGATCCAAATTTCTTTGAAAAAACGTAACCTGCCCCCTACCAGCTGAACTGGAATGAGGGCCGTACCTTCATGTGAACTTAGAAGCAGGCTTTGCCTTTCTAGCAGGCTTGGATTTATTCCAGACTGGAGATGGTTTCCAAACTGAAACTGCTCCTGAGGACGAAGGATCAGGCTTTTGTTCTTTGTTGAAACGAAAGGAACGAAAACGATTGTTAGCCCTGTTTTTACCTTTAGACTTTTTATCCTGTGGTAAAAAAGTTCCTTTCCCACCAGTAACAGTTGAAATAATAGAATCCAACTGAGAACCAAATAATTTGTTTCCCTGGAAAGAAATGGAAAGTAGAGTTGATTTAGAAGCCATATCAGCATTCCAGGTCTTAAGCCATAAAGCTCTTCTGGCTAAGATAGCCAGAGACATAAATCTAACATCAACTCTAATAATATCAAAAATGGCATCACAGATGAAATTATTAGCATGCTGGAGAAGAATAATAATATCATGAGAATCACGATTTGTTACTTGTTGCGCTAGAGTTTCCAACCAAAAAGTTGAAGCTGCAGCAACATCAGCCAATGATATAGCAGGTCTAAGAAGATTACCTGAACATAGATAAGCTTTTCTTAGAAAAGATTCAATTTTTCTATCTAAAGGATCCTTAAACGAGGTACCATCTGACGTAGGAATGGTAGTACGTTTAGCAAGGGTAGAAATAGCCCCATCAACTTTAGGGATTTTGTCCCAAAATTCTAACCTGTCAGGCGGAACAGGATATAATTGCTTAAAACGTTTAGAAGGAGTAAATGAATTACCCAATTTATCCCATTCCTTAGCAATTACTGCAGAAATAGCATTAGGAACAGGAAAGACTTCTGGAATAACCGCAGGAGCTTTAAAAACCTTATCCAAACGTATAGAATTAGTATCAAGAGGACTAGAATCCTCTATTTCTAAAGCAATTAGTACTTCTTTAAGTAAAGAGCGAATAAATTCCATCTTAAATAAATATGAAGATTTATCAGCATCAATCACTGAGATAGAATCCTCTGAACCAGAAGAGTCCAAAGAATCAGAATGATGGTGTTCATTTAAAAATTCATCTGTAGAGAGAGAAGATTTAAAAGACTTTTTACGTTTACTAGAAGGAGAAATAACAGACAAAGCCTTCTTTATGGATTCAGAAACAAAATCTCTTATGTTATCAGGAACATTCTGCACCTTAGATGTTGAGGGAACTGCAACAGGCAATGGTACATCACTAAAGAAAATATTATCTGCTTTAACAAGTTTGTCATGACAATTATTACAAACAACAGCTGGAGGAATAGCTACCAAAAGTTTACACAGATACACTTAGCTTTGGTAGATCCAGCAGGCAGTGGTTTTCCTGTAGTATCTTCTGGCTCAGATGCAACGTGAGACATCTTGCAATATGTAAGAGAAAAAACAACATATAAAGCAAAATAGATCAAATTCCTTATAAGACAGTTTCAGGAATGGGAAAAAAATGCCAAACATCAAGCTTCTAGCAACCAGAAGCAAATGAAAAATGAGACTGAAATAATGTGGAGACAAAAGCGACGCCCATATTTTTTGGCGCCAAATAAGACGCCCACATTATTTGGCGCCTAAATGCTTTTGGCGCCAAAAATGACGCCACATCCGGAACGCCGACATTTTTGGCGCAAAATAACGTCAAAAAATGACGCAACTTCCGGCGACACGTATGACGCCGGAAACGGAAAAGAATTTTTGCGCCAAAAAAGTCCGCGCCAAGAATGACGCAATAAAATGAAGCATTTTCAGCCCCCGCGAGCCTAACAGCCCACAGGGGAAAAAGTCAAATTTTTGAGGTAAGAAAAATATGATAATTTAAAGCATAATCCCAAATATGAAACTGACTGTCTGGAAATAAGGAAAGTTGAACATTCTGAGTCAAGGCAAATAAATGTTTGAATACATATATTTAGAACTTTATAAATAAAGTGCCCAACCATAGCTTAGAGTGTCACAGAAAATAAGACTTACTTACCCCAGGACACTCATCTACATGTTTGTAGAAAGCCAAACCAGTACTGAAACGAGAATCAGTAGAGGAAATGGTAAATATAAGAGTATATCGTCGATCTGAAAAGGGAGGTAAGAGATGAATCTCTACGACCGATAACAGAGAACCTTATGAAATAGACCCCGTAGAAGGAGATCACTGCATTCAATAGGCAATACTCTCCTCACATCCCTCTGACATTCACTGCACGCTGAGAGGAAAACCGGGCTCCAACTTGCTGCGGAGCGCATATCAACGTAGAATCTAGCACAAACTTACTTCACCACCTCCCTTGGAGGCAAAGTTTGTAAAACTGATTTGTGGGTGTGGTGAGGGGTGTATTTATAGGCATTTTAAGGTTTGGGAAACTTTGCCCCTCCTGGTAGGAATGTATATCCCATACGTCACTAGCTCATGGACTCTTGTTAATTACATGAAAGAAAACTACAATGAAATAAACTAACTAAAGTACAAAAAATAAAAAAGAACTAAGTTACAAAAAATAAAAAAATATTTACAAACATAAGGAAAATCTTACAACAATTTTAAACTAATTATACCTACTCTAAGCCCCTAATAAAATAACAAAGCCCCCCAAAATAAAAAATGCCCTACCCTATTCTAAATTACTAAAGTTCAAAGCTCTTTTACCTTACCAGCCCTGAACAGGGCCCTTTGCGGGGCATGCCCCAAAGAATTCAGCTCTTTTGCCTGTAAAAAAAAACATACAATACCCCCCCCCAACATTACAACCCACCACCCACATATCCCTAATCTAACCCAAACCCCCCTTAAATAAACCTAACACTAAGCCCCTGAAGATCATCCTACCTTGTCTTCACCATACCAGGTTCACCGATCCATCCTGGCTCCAAAATCTTCATCCAACCCAAGCGGGGGCTGGCGATCCATCATCCGGCGGCTGAAGAGGTCCAGAAGAGGCTCCAAAGTCTTCATCCTATCCGGGAAGAAGAGTAGATCCGGACCGGCAACCATCATCTTCCAAGCGGCATCTTCTATCTTCATCCGATGAGGACCGGCTCCATCCTGAAGACCTCCACCGCGGACCCATCTTCTTCCGGCGACGTCCAACTGAAGAATGACGGTTCCTTTAAGGGACGTCATCCAAGATGGCGTCCCTCGAATTCCGATTGGCTGATAGGATTCTATCAGCCAATCGGAATTAAGGTAGGAATATTCTGATTGGCTGATGGAATCAGCCAATCAGAATCAAGATCAATCCGATTGGCTGATCCAATCAGCCAATCAGATTGAGCTCGCATTCTATTGGCTGGTATTGAGAGTCCACATAAAGGCTGCGTTTGGGGGGTTTGGGTTAGATTAGGGGTATGTGGGTGGTGGGTTGTAATGTTGGGGGGGTATTGTATGTTTGTTTTTACAGGCAAAAGAGCTGAACTTCTTGGGGCATGCCCCGCAAAGGGCCCTGTTCAGGGCTGGTAAGGTAAAAGAGCTTTGAACTTTGTAATTTAAAATAGGGTAGGGCATTTTTTATTTTGGGGGTCTTTGTTATTTTATTAGGGGGCTTAGAGTAGGTGTAATTAGTTTAAAATTGTTGTAAGATTTTCCTTATGTTTGTAAATATTTTTTTATTTTTTGTAACTTAGTTCTTTTTTATTTTTTGTACTTTAGTTAGTTTATTTCATTGTAGTTATTTGTAGATATTGTATTTAATTAATTTATTGATAGTGTAGTGTTAGGTGTAATTGTAGGTAATTGTAGGTATTTTATTTAATTAATTTATTGATAGTGTAGTGTTAGGTTTAATTGTAACTTAGGTTAGGATTTATTTTACAGGTAATTTTGTAATTATTTTAACTTGGTAACTATTAAATAGTTCTTAACTATTTAATAGCTATTGTACCTGGTTAAAATAAATACAAAGTTACCTGTAAAATAAATATTAATCCTAAAATAGCTATAATATAATTATAATTTATATTGTAGCTATATTAGGGTTTATTTTACAGGTAAGTATTTAGCTTTAAATAGGAATAATTTATTTAATAAGAGTTAATTAATTTCGTTAGATTTAAATTATATTTAATTTAGGGGGGTGTTAGTGTTAGGGTTAGACTTAGCTTTAGGGGTTTATTTATTTATTTACTTATAAAATATTTTACCAGGAAGGATACATTGAGATTTCTCTCATTTTCAAGTATGTCATGGGATCACAAAACATTGCATTGATACAATAGGGTACAATAAAATACAAAAACAATAATAAAAATACACATTATATGCAAACATTTAACATAGAGCAGGTATGAAATATTTAATCAACCATGACAGGAGCATTCTGTTTTGAGATATGTATAGAGGGATCTCTTAAAGGATTTTAGGCTTGGGGAAGTTTTTAAAGTGTGAGGGAGGTCATTCCATAATTGTGGCGCTCTGTAGGAAAAGGAGGATCGAGCTGCTTTTTTTTTGTATTGAGGCAAGCTAAATAATGTGCTGTTATTGGATCGGAGGTTATAGGAGGTGGGAATAGCAGGGGAGAGCATTCTGCTCAGGTAGGGTGGGAGCTTCCCAGAAAGGCTCTTAAAGACAAGGCAGGAAAGATGGAGGGTGCGTCTGGATTCCAGCGACAGCCAGTTTAGTTCTTTTAGCATGTCACAATGGTGGGTCCTGTAGTTACATTGTAGCACAAAGCGGCAGAGCGAGTTATATAACGTATTTAGTTTATTAAGGTGAGTTTGCGGAGCAGGTGCATATACTATGTCCCCATAATCCAAGATAGGCATCAGCATTTGCTGTACAATCTTTTCCTTTACTGTAGGGCTGAGGCAAGATTTGTTTCTGTACAGGGCACCTAGTTTTGGATAAAGTTTAGAGGCAATTTTTTCTATGTGGAGTCCAAAAGATAGATTGGGGTCTAACAACATACCTAAGTATTTAAAAGAGTGGACTGCGGTCAGCGTGCAATTGGATTTTGTTTTGATGCGAAGATGGGAATTTTGTAATTTATGTATTTTAGGTCCCGTTCCAAAGTTCCAAAGTTTGTTTTTCGAGATCCACTTTTCTACCTCTGTGAACTGGTCTTGGAGCACTGTTTCAAGCTGCAGCAGATCAGATTTGTTTGCATAGATTACCGTGTCGTCTGCGTACATGTGTACAGTTGAGGATTTGCAGACATTAGGCAAATCATTTATAAATAATGTGAATAGTAGGGGGCCGAGAATGGAACCTTGGGGAACACCACATGTGACTGGGAGAGGGAGGGAGTCACTGTTAGAGACAGAGACATATTGTGATCGATCCGATACATATGATTTAAACCAGGTTAATGGGTGATCAGCAATACCAGAGTTTTTTAGTTTGAGAAGTAGTAGGTCATGGTCCACTGTGTCAAAAGCCTTTGCAAAATCAAGGAAAATAGCTCCAGTTAGGTCTCCTTGTTCCATGGCAGTTTGGATGTAGTTGCAAACTTTTTGGAGGGCAGTTGTAGTGGAGTGATTCGGTCTGAAACCTGATTGATCAGGGGTCAGATAGTTAGAAAGTTGGTAATACTCGCATAATTGCGTATGGACGCATTTTTCTAGGATTTTTGACAATACAGGGAGTAGTGATATAGGACGATAGTTAGAAACCAAGGTTAACCCCCCACTTTTATGAATAGGCACTACTCTTGCAGTTTTCCAGAGTTTGGGTATGTATCCAGACACCAAGGATTCGTTAATTAGGGTTGCAACAGGCTTAGCAATTGCCGGCGCACTGAGCTTCAACAGCATTGCTGGGATTTGATCAGGTCCTGACTGGTTTTTCATTTTTAGATTATCGAGGTGTTTCTTAATGACATTGAAGGGTACAGGTCTAAAATTGAACTTTTCTATATTGGGTCTTTGCTGTTTTAGTGGGGCCTGATCCACATTTGTAGCTTCAGGATGCGTGCCATTTATTAGTTTGTCAATCAGGGTGGTGGAGCATCCTACAAAATAATTGTTAAAGGCATTTGCTACTTCTAAGGGGAGTTGCAGGTTTTGGTTATCCACATTGACAGTGGAGGGTTGGGAGTGGATTGGTGGATTTTGTAAGTTATTTATGAGTTTCCAAAACTTTCTAGGGTTACATATATTATTGTTCAGATTTTCACAGAAATATTGCGCCTTAGCCAATTTTGTTTGTTTAGTACATATATTTCGCCATTTTCTATATACACAGTGATCATTCATAGAGCCAGTATGCTTGAACTTTGACCACAATGAATCCCGAAATTGGTACATTTGAATGAGGTCAGCTGTGATCCAATTCAAGTGTGCTCCTTTTACTCTCACCTTACGCAGCGGTGCATGTAAATTCCAAACTTGTAGGAGTTCAGACTGAAAGAATTCAACTGCAGAGTCTAGATCTGGGAATAGGTTTAATCTGTGCCAGGGGAGGTTCTTGATGTCATTTAGAAATGATTGAAGATTAAATTTTTTTAAGGACCTGGTGATTGTAACCTTGGGAGAGGATTTAGTTGCCTTTATTTTGCGCACGCAGTACACTAAGCAGTGGTCACTGAAATTGTTAGGGAGAACACCTGCCTCCTGGATTCGGTCGGGAGAAGTGGAGAGAATCCAGTCGAGCAGGGTATGATTATGGCTTTTGATGTTTATGCGAGTTGGGGAGGAGATTAATTGCGTTAGCTGCAAAGATTTAAACAGCGAGCGACAACTGTTATTTTTTGGATTCAGCCAATCGATGTTAAAATCTCCAAAAACCAAAATTTCACTTTTTGGGTTTTGAGTTATGGATTCACTAAGGAGCTGTGCTATGTCCGAAATGGAATGCACAGGGGAGCTTGGTGGGCGGTAGATTCCTGCAACAATGATTGATTTACTGCACGGGATCTCAATTTTGCCAGAAAGGAAATCAAAGGTGGCAGGAGAGCTAGATTTTTGTAAGGGGTCGAACTTTGTGGAATTGTCAACATAAATTACAATGCCGCCTCCTCTCTTTGCTCTATCATTTCTATGGCATGAATATCCATGTATTGCAATGGCAGAGTCAGGTATTTTTAATACATTTATTAGAATAGCGGTGAGCTCCGGTTGGCAGATTAGGGGTTAATAATTGAAGTTAGGTGTCGGCGATGTTAGGGAGGGCAGATTAGGGGTTAATAATATTTATTATAGGGTTAGTGAGGCGGATTAGGGGTTAATAACTTTATTTTAGTAGCGGTGCGGTCCGCTCGGCAGATTAGGGGTTAATAAGTGTAGGCAGGTGGAGGCGACGTTGAGGGGGGCAGATTAGGGGTTAATAAATATAATATAGGGGTCGGCGGTGTTAGGGGCAGCAGATTAGGGGTACATAAGGATAATTTAAGTAGCGGCGCTTTGCGGTCGGCAGATTAGGGGTTAATTATTGTAGGTAGCTGGCTGCGACGTTGTGGGGGGCAGGTTAGGGGTTAATAAATATAATATAGGGGTCGGCGGTGTTAGGGGCAGCAGATTAGGGGTACATAAGGATAACGTAGGTGGCGGTCGGCAGATTAGGGGTTAAAAAAATTTAATAGAGTGGCGGCGATGTGGGGGGACCTTGGTTTAGGGGTACATAGGTAGTTTATGGGTGTTAGTGTACTTTAGAGCACAGTAGTTAAGAGCTTTATGAACCGGCGTTAGCCCAGAAAGCTCTTAACTACTGACTTTTTTCTGCGGCTGGAGTTTTGTCGTTAGAATTCTAACGCTCACTTCAGACACGACTCTAAATACCGGAGTTAGAAAAATCCCATTGAAAAGATAGGATACGCAACTGACGTAAGGGGATCTGCGGTATGGAAAAGTCGCAGCTGAAAAGTGAGCGTTAGACCCTTTTTTGAGTGACTCCAAATACCGGAGGTAGCCTAAAACCAGCGTTAGGAGCCTCTAACGCTGGTTTTCACGGCTACCGCCAAACTCCAAATATAGGCCTTTTTATTTTCGAACTTGTAATATGCGCACTACCAGACGCATGAAAAAAGATTACTTCTTACAAAGTTTATACTTGAATGAAAGCGATAAATAGAGTGCCACTTAACCTGGCCCTTTGTTGTTGAACTCTCACCTGTCATGATATATATAAATATATATTAAATATTGGTAAAGTGTGAATCTGCTGGCCTGAAAAAAGCAAACCAATATAATATGTGTCAGTTTCTCATTGAAAAATAACCAACAATGGCGCTTAAAGGGACAGTCTAGTCCAAAACAAACTTTCATTATCCAGATAGAGAATGTAATTTTAAACAATTGTCCAATTTACTACTTTCACCAATTTTGCTTTGTTCTCTTGGTATTCTTAGTTGAAAGCTAAATCTAGGAGGTTCATATGCTAATTTCGAAGCCCTTGAAGGCCGCCTCTTAGCTCAGGGCATTTTGACAGTTTTTTACCACTAGAGGGTGTTAGTTCATGTGTTTCATATAGATAACACTGTGCTCATGCACGTGGAGTTATCTAGGAGCCCGCACTGATTGGCTAAAATGCAAGTCTGTCAAAAGAACTTAAATAAGGGGCAGTTTGCAGAGGTTTAGATACAAGGTAATAACAGAGGTAAAACGTTTATGATTATAACTGTGTTGGGTATGCAAAACCAGGGAATGTTTAAAACAATAAATATTCTGGTGTAGACTGTCCCTTTAAATGTGTTTTTAAAAACTACAAAACAACTCAGCACAGGGATGGAAATAGTTCAGCAGTTAAAGGGTTAAAACAAGAAGAAGACGAGTTTGGCATTGTTATTAAATTAATTTAAACAGTGATTTCAGATACCAAAGACATGCTGAAACCTGAGACAGTATAACTTTATGTCTGAATACCTATATAAACACTTAGTTAAAGAACAGCTAAAGTTAAAGATAAGCTTGACATAATGGCATATCTTTTTAAAAAGAAACCAATAGAATTTTGACAGTTTCTCCCATTGGCATAGTACAGAAGAAAATGGAAGAACAATTCAGACTCATTCAGCATTTTTCATTCCCTAGGGGGACACAAGTGAAGAATGCCTTGGTACACATGAACCAATTTGTAATAAGGAAGGTAATGAGCTTGGCGAGAGCAAAGCATCAGTGTAAAGACAAGAAGGAACCCACATCACTGCCAAGAAAGGTGCAATTCATTAGAAAGCTATGTGTAAAAGGGAATGAAAGTCAAAATGAAAAAAAAAACAATAAATTAAGAGCATTCCGCTTTAAAAAATAAATAAATTGGAAATTCCAGTTTACTTACATTATCAAATTCACCTCTCAGTAGTGATGTTGCGAACTTAAAATTTTCTGACTTTGGAGAGATATATAAACTTAAAAATGATCCCAAGAGGCTTACGCCTCAATAAATTCCCCACTTTTGGTGAAACACAAGACAGCTGAATTGACCAATATCAGGTCACAGATTATGGAACTACAATTGATACTAGACAAATGCACTAAGAAACAAGACTACTATGAAATGGATGTGATTCTAAAAAATACAGTGGAACAAACAAAGAAAGAGATTATCACAGTTAAGCATGCCAAATTTCTGAGGGACAATGAAGATTATAAAAATAATTGTGTCTTTATTTGAAATAGGAGAGACAGATCTGCCCAAAACAGAATTGGAAGAACAAGAATGAGGAAAAATAGATCAAGATCAAAATCTCAGCCGAGAGGACCACAGAATGAGGAGGGTCAAAGTACAGAAAATGACAATAGGAAGAAAGTGGACTTTTGTGACCAGCCAGGAGTAATCCGTAGAGAAGATCTAAATTATCCCAGATACAGAGAGACTGATCAAGGACTTGAACATAATGAGATGTATGAGACCAGGAGTCATAACCCTGTCCATAAGACAAATTATATTATTAGTCATAATCAGTCTAGTCAGATAGAGAGAAGCTCCAATTTGAATTATGCACAAGGTCAGAAAGATATAGGAACAGGTAAGGTAAAGGGCCCACCACAGCAACAAAAAATACCAAGGAATAGAACAGATCCAGCATTGAAATATAATAGTAATCAATGGGATAATAGAGGCCCACCTAGAGAGAGGGATATGAATGAGTATACTGAAGACAGAGAGAATGAATCTAGTATGCAGCAGGTTTTTCACATACCCCCAGAAAAACTAGACGGGGGGCGGGGATTAGAAAAAGAATATCGACTACGCACACACAAATCAAACAACTAGAGAAAGAAGTGATTACCACTTCAAAAGGAACCACTATTTTTATAGTGGGCAATGTCATTAATATCTCAGGCTTTGACCTTATGATATCACAATATCAAGTCTTAAACTATGGTCTAGGGTTTGCACCCTCATGTAAATTTAATATTTTTGATACTCTCATTGATGTAAATAGGCTGATCAGGACTCTTACATTAAGGAGACATTTTGAAACTGAGCTAGAGGAACAACAACATTTGACAGCATCTGATAAAGAGTCTAATATTAATGACATATTTGATGGAGTCAATTTTGATGAATTATGTACCATTAAAGATTTAAATGAGTTGCTTAAAGAATCCCATGAACCATTATCAGATGTTGATGAACAAGTCATCCAATACCATAAATGAATACAGCACCACGGAATGTGCACGGTGGTGAGGAAAAACTGCAACTCCTCTGTGTAACTTATAAATTCATGAAATCCACCAGCACTTATAGGTATAAAAAGTTCATCTTTTATTGAAGGTCAAGTTAAAATAAGCAACGTTTCGTGACCATATGTCACTTAATCATGCTCTCTCAAGATGATTAAGTGACATATGGTCACGAAACGTTGCTTATTTTAACTTGACCTTCAATAAAAGATGAACTTTTTATACCTATAAGTGCTGGTTGATGAACAAGTAACAGAACATACTAATATTACTAAACCTATTCGTAATAAATCCAATTTCTATCCAATTCAGAGTAGGGGGTCAGTCTTGGAGATGTTTCAAGCGTCAGTAGAAAGAGATCTTGTTAAATTACATAAAGAAACACACAAGACTGTCTCTAATCTGAATGAGATACAGAGACAGGCACTACAAGAATTAAAGGATAATTCAGATCTTGTGGTACGTAAGTCAGACAAGGGAGGAAGCACAGTGATAATGTCTAAAGATGATTATATTAGGGAAGCTAAACGTCAATTAAATGACCCAGAGACCTATATGTTACTCCCCTCAAATCCAACTAATCATATTCTGAAATTAATAAAGTCTCTTATAGATGATGGTCTGGAATATGGGTTTATTGACAAAACAACAGCAGAATTCCTACTTAAGAAACATCCTCAGATTCCACTGTTCCATTTTTTTTCCTAAGGTTCATAAAACCTTGGAAAATATAAGCGGTAGACCAATTGTCTCAGGTATAGACTCCATTTTGGAGCCTTTATCAGAGTGGGTAGATATGATACTACAGCCCATTGTTAAGACACTTTAAAGTCATTTACAAGATACAAAGCATCTTCTAAATTTGTGTACAGGTATAGAGTGGAAAAAAGGTTACATATGAGTAACTATTGAAGCTGTTTCCCTCTATTCATGAATACCACATACACATGGATTAGAGGCAATTGATTTTTTCTTATGTAAAGACACAAATCTTAAGAGTGAACAAATTTCTTTGTCAAAAGAGTGGTTAAATTTTTACTGGAGCATAATTTTTTTGAGTTCCAGGGAGATTTTTACCTCCAAAGATGTGGGACCGCGATGGGGGCGAAATTCGCCCCCTCGTATGCCAACCTATTTTTAGGTTGGTGGGAAGAGTCCCACATATTTGGAGATAAAAACAAATTCAGGGAGAGAATAAGATTATTTCGTAGATTTATTGACGACCTGAATCTAATATGGGATGGCCCTATGGTAGAATTATCAAGTTTCCTTGAATATCTCAATTCCAATTAAATATGTCTCACATTCACCATGGAATGTGATCCTATAAAAATAAACTACTTGGATATAACATTGACTGGAGATGAGGTAAAAGGGTACATACAAACCAAAACATATAGAAAACCAATAACCAAAAACAATTTATTGCATACAAAGAGCAATCATCCCAAACACATGTCTATGGCAATAGCAAAGGGTCAGTTCCATAGGATGAAGAGGAACTGTTCCAACGAGGATGAATACAAACAAGAATGCAAAACTTTATCTCTACAACTAGAAGAGAGAGGCTATCCCAGATCTGTAGCTACTGTAAGAGCTAAGGAAAATAAAAATAAAAAATATATGAAAATATGTGATATAATCAGAAAAAATGTGGAAATTCTTAGAGCAGACGACAAATTAAAACCTATAATAGAAAGAGGCTGTAATTTCTCCTATACTAGGAGTATGACTATAGGCAATATACTCTCACCTACTAAGATACCTAATCAAACACATAGGAGCTTATGTTTGACACAAAAAGGGACCTTTAGATGTAATAGCCCATTATGCAAGGCATGTGATACAATCAGAGTGGCTAGATACTTTGAGTCATACATTACAGGACAGAGGTTTGAGACATCCCAATGTATAAATTGCTCTATGGGATATATAATATATCTAATCTCATGCACGGTTTGCAGACGTCAATACGTGGGACTCACCACTAGAGAGGTGAGATCACGTATTAGGGAACACCTTAGCAACATAAGAAGGGGAAAAGAATGTTCTGCACTAGCCTATCATTTTATACATGTCCATAACAAAGACATTACTACTTTTCAATGGCAAGCGATAGAGTTGGTCAGACAACCACTAAGAGGAGGAGACAGGGAGAAGCTTCTCTATAAAAGAGAAGCTTACTGGATATTTAGACTTGGTACTAGGATACCGGCAGGTTTCAATTCTAAATGGGATCTTATCAACCATTGGGAGAAGTAAGATTGTTTGCTATATATTCCTAGGTGATTAGTGAATATGCCAATAACAATATGCCATTAATTAGTGACAATAATTGTCACATTGGAGAAATTTGAATATCATTAGTAGGTTCTCTAGTAGAAAATTGGAATTTATACTAAGTTTGATTGTAGACCAATACTGATTTAACCAATAAATATAATACCAAAGAACTAGTGCTAAAACAAGTTTAAGCTGTAGTAGGTAATAATTCAAATAAGTCAAGTAACTAGTCTAGTAACGAGTAGAGCAAGAAACAGTAGTTCTCTATACAAATCATAAATTGAATAACTATTCATTATATTGAGTGTAGATAATGAAATTTGGAATAGATAATACTGGTGCTGTCCATAGATTCACATAAGAAACATGCATAAGGTCACTGTCAATAATGTCCATTCGCATATTCCAGACACAATAAGGTGCCACTAAGTTTCAAATCTGTATTTATGTATAGCCTAAAACGAGGATCTAGCGATTTATACTAGCGACACAATAAACATGACTAATATTAGTCAGGTATCGCATGCAATTATAGAGCAAAGTATAGAGTAATAATGAAAATAAGAAATAATAAGCATATAAAATACATTGAAACTATATTGTTTATATCGGGTCAAAAATGACTTTAGACATTAGGCTATACAGAGTTGACCTATCAGCCCTTTCCTGTGAGGACATGTGATAAACAAACCTACTTTATGCGCCAATAGAAACAGCCTAGAAGAGGACCAATTGTAATAGAGGGGTGTGTAGGAGACATCCAATCAGTGAGACAGGAATACGTATAAAGTTAGACAGGTACCGCACACAGTATCTATGATTACGGTAACCACCGAAACGCGTCAGATGTGAGGGGGTACCTGTCATTACCTGTATTTTACTCTGGCCTGTAGGTGATTTGACATAGTCAAATTTTATTGTGCTGTTTGTTACGTTCTTTTTTATGGTTTAATAAAGAGCGCATTGTGGAAAGAGGAGCCGGTCTGGACATTCTTTCTATTTCCTTGCAGTTTCTCCCATTGGCATAGTACAGAAGAAAATGGAAGAACAATTCAGATTCATTCAGCATTTTTCATTCCCTAAGGGGACACAAGTGAAGAATGCCTTGGTACACATGAACCAATTTGTAATAAGGAAGGTAATGAGCTTGGTGAGAGCAAAGCATCAGTGTAAAGACAAGAAGGAACCCACATCACTGCCAAGAAAGGTGCAATTCATTAGAAATCTATGTGTAAAAGGGAATGAAAGTCAGAATGAAAAAAAGAATAAATTAAGAGCATTCCGCTTTAAAAAAAAAAATTGGAAATTCCAGTTTACTTACATTATCAAATTCACCTCTCAGTAGTGATGTCGCAAACTTAAAATTTTCTGTTCGCGAACGGCGAACACGAACGTCCTCAAATGTTCGCGAACGGGCGAACCGGGCGAACTGCCATTGACTTCAATAGTCAGGCGAACTTTAAAACACACAGGGACTCTTTCTGGCCACAATAGTGATGGAAAAGTTGTTTTAAGGGGACTGTGGCATGCCGGAGGGGGATCCATGGCAAAACTCCCACGGAAAATTACATAGTTGATGCAGAGTCTGGTTTTTATCCATAAAGGGCAGAAATCACCTAACATTCCTAAATTGTTTGGAATAACGTGCTTTAAAACATCAGGTATAATGTTGTATCGATCAGATAGTGTAAGGGTTACGCCTGCTTCACAGTGACAGACCAAACTCCCCGT